>NW_011645633.1:0-162696 GCF_000225545.1 Orbilia oligospora ATCC 24927 | reverse complement strand
GCCCTCTGTACAAGTAGTGGCTGGCGGGTCTGTGGTAACTGGTGGGTCTGTAGTTACCGGGCAATTTGCCTCGCCTTCTGTACAAGTAGTGGCTGGCGGGTCTGTAGTAACTGGTGGGTCCGTGGTAGCCGGGCAGCTTGCCTCACCATTTGGACAGGTAGTTGTCGGGTCAGGGCAAGCCGGACCACCCACATAACCACAGGTCAACGGCTCAGGCGTGGGAAGCGTCTCCCCATTTCCTGGGCATCCTTCACCTGCAGGATTTATCACGCACGGGTCATCATCACCGTAATCTCTCCTAACAAGAACGCCCCGCGGGAGCACACTACAATATCGGTGTTAGCATCCAGCTATCGGTATATTTTAATAGAGGTTGTCAGTACTCACGCAGCAGATGCTACTGGCACCAGCAGGAGTGCTGGCAATATAGCTGATAGGATTCTCATCCTGATTATAGACCACCCAACAATCTGGCTACCTGGCCGAGGGAAAGAGCGTCAGGTTTATTCCAAGCGATTATTCTTTAGTTTCAAGGTTGAATGGGTGCGATTGAACTTTTGGTTTTAGTCGAGAATATATATCTCCCGAAAGTGATACCGTAGCGCAAATAATCTTCGACGGTCGAGGGTGTCAAAGAAATGAATGTCGAGAGGAAGAAACGAAAGGATTGGTACGCAATAACTGAAATACAAACAGGTATTAAGCAGCCCAAAACGAAAGGACAATGCGCTGGTGAGGAAAGGAAAAGTAGAAAAAAAAATATCACGAAAGAACAGGCGATGAAGAGTATTTGTATGCATTGCCTCTGTACCTGCGTAGAAACCCGGCACTCTGCAGCCTGAGGTCTCTAATGACGATCATAATGCAACATAGGGAAAGGAGCCCAGGTGGTTGGGCACGTTGCTTCTTCACAAACATAAACAGGGGCTTCTACCCGCTCCCATGTCATAGACGAGGTGGAAAAAGGGTTTTCTTCTTTTGTCGGCTGTTTCTCAATCTCGATAAAAGAGGCCTGTGAATGGTCAGTCCCGTTGTTCATAGACTCCTTTCTTCGCAAGCTTTTGGCCTTGGAGGTCTTGTTGCTGTTGCTTTTCCTTAAGTGCGTTACGAAACGGAAAGCAGGGATCAGGGGTACACTGAAAATAGTTAATATTCCGAATTCCGTATAGCGGGGCCTCAAAGAGGTCAAGCGAGTGAGCATGGGCCCATGCTTGCCGTGCATTGTGGGGCTATGAGAATTCCGTGGAAAGACGCTCGTGTTGAACTTGAAGTCCAACAATACCCGGCAAGAGAATGCCGTTCAGCCCTGTTAATCATAGCCATCACCATCCCTCTGAAAGGTCCTTCGTGTAACTTCTTCACTACGAGTTGTAGGGAACCCTTTTGCAGGTGGCCAGAATTCGAAGACCTCAAGATACCTCAGTTCAATCGGGGTACTACTTCGGACCATTGGGGGAGCATTGCATAACTCAGAGATCGGAATGTTATATCCGAGCGCGTGAAGGCCGGTGGAGCGATGGACTGAATGTCCCCGATTCGCTGCTGGTCGGAGAAGTCTGTCGTTTCATAGTCGCCAGGGGTTCATCAATCAGAACCATCCGGTGAGGTTGATTTCTTGGGGAAGCTCGCTTGGCCTGCGAGACTGGCGCTTGCCCACCAAAAATAGGCCCGGAAGTGCAACAGCAACACAACCTCAGCAAGGAAAAAATTCTCCATCTTGGCGCTCCAATCCAGAACTCACGGAGATAGGATCAAGTCAGTTCGAGGCTTAAGGCTGCTGCTGTACACCTCAACCATCTCCACATAACTAACAACCAGAAATCCGTGCATACATACATATATTTAGGATTGGCGTCTCGCGGGCTCGTTCAGCCGCTTTAGCCCAGTTAAGGATTAGTGGCGAGAATTTGAACTTGAGTGTTCGCCTCGACCGCTCGGGTCTGACCCTTCATTGTCACCACATAGCGCCCGGCTCGATTTCTTTCATCCCAATTCAATACGATCGTCCTTTCAGATTAAACACCGTTGTTGGAGTTAAATTTATGTCAGAACCGAGTTTTTCTCTCTCAGAATATATGAAAATCAGGCCAACTTCAGCGTGTATCCCGATTTCACAGAAGACGGATCCGGATATTTCGATTGGGTTAAATCCTTCTACCCTCTCAATGAATATAATATAGGACTATTATGAACTCTGTTTGATCATCTCGAAAACAAATTTCAAGGGGCCGATATCTTATCGGTGAAAAATAAGGAACTTCCCAGCTGTTCCGCAAACTATCGGGCGTTGTAAAGCCACAATACATAATAGTCTCCAACGGACGACAAACTCCACATTGGTATAATCAGGATTCTAATGTAGGACCTGGAGAAAATCTAGGGAGCATTGAGTGTTTCCAGACATTGCATGAGACATGGTTTGCCAACGCCGATGTATGCATGACTAAAAGCCTCGCTCCCTATAATAATATTTTTCGATACCCGTGTTGGTGTATCCCGTTCGAGGGGACGGTTACAACCTTGACAGGTAGCCTCACAGCTGTCTCTGTGTGTAATGTACTTGAATAGTAGTATCAGTGCTCTATCCGAGCGCTAATATTCTATCTGCGTCCACCAATGTCTAAGATGATTATGAAGTATACATGTTGCTCTTTGTGCGCGTGCGTATCGGCCCTAGAAAATCTATATATGGTCGAAGCGTCTATCGATCTATGCAATGCAAGGAAATTCGTGGTTTCTAAGTATGTGGGTATCTCCGAAAACCATGGACCAAGTAGAAAAGATCCTCGCATATACTGTAGATGCAAGTTCGAATATTCTCAGGCTTGGATCTAGGTCATGCCGACTCGAAGCAGATACGTATACGTACATAGTACAAACGAAAGACTAGAGTTTGAAAATCTTTTACTTGGGATCCACCCAAAGCTGCCGCACTAATCGTATCGTTGCTGCATGCGCGAGGCCTGTTGACCCGCAGGCCCTTAATTTAAATCTCTCTTGGCACACCATAAAGGGCGAAGCGGCAGCAGATCTTTCTCGAACTATGCCCCATGTGAATGCGGACGGTATATGTGTCGACCAGATTCATAGTAGTCCCAGCCCCCTATGCATATACACATAGTAAGTAGTACGCGCAATCTACAAACTGCACTGCGAGCTCCGAAACTTGTGTTGCCACTGACGTTGACTACATCGGTGGAACCAACGACGGCATGTCCTCCACGAGACCAATGCATAGCAACAATACTCGCTCCATGGATCCAACGTGGCCGGCTCAAACCCCATTTGCTTTTGCAGAAACCCCCAAAACTGGCGCATCGACCCGAACGAGAGTGTTAGCGACCTAGATCAATATGGTGAGTGGCATGACTTCCCGGTTCTCAATTAGAATGGAGGGCGCTATCTCTCACTTTCGCCTATGAATCTGCAAGCCTCGATCCTCAATCTGTCATTGTCCTGTCTGCAGCATGTGCCAAAAAAAAAAAAAATCGTCCCCACCTTGGGCGTCTCCAGCATTTGGAAACCTACACATTTCGGTGTCTCGATCTACCATTATGCACGACAGCTGTCGACAGCTAGTAGCTTCTCTAGTTCTGATTTTGGGAGCTTTGCGCTCAAAAATAGCTTTATCGACAGCTTTCCAATGGTTTGAACGTTGAATCCATGGATATATCGAAATTCAGAGCTCTTTTTGAGGGCTAGCACCCACAGAGCAATACCGAACGTTCCCACATATCAGCCATCCTACTGACGGACGGCGACGTTTACCGTTTTCACTCGCAATTGGTCAGAGGACTCTTTTTCGCAGAATCGAGGATTGGAAACTTAGATTTCTATCAGGATTAGAAACTGGGAGGCGGGGAGGCTATCGGCTAGAATAGCTTAAAGTAAATTACATGATGGGGCTCTTAGTTCATATGAGAATCCAATATGATCCCGACGGCTCGCCGATAGTAGAGGTCACGATTAAATACACCAACCTAGTGTCCGGTTTTCAGGTGCTCATGACCGGAGAGAACAAGATATGAAGAGGTACCTATGGGTAAATTACGGGGTTCCCGGTTTTTTAGAACTAGCCTTCCTAGTTGAGCGTTGATATCGGCTTGAGACAACTTGGGTTCAACAAACTCGCTCACGTCCAAAGGAATACGGTAGTAATATTCCTTACAGGTAAGATAACATGTGCACGAGGGATACTAGTCTGAAGAGTCTACTCCAAATCCCGATCTAAGAGACAACTAGTTGCCAGAGCGAAAGTTTTGTGAGAACTTTCTGCCCACACTGCAACCAAAACCATTAGCCAGTCGAACTTCGACCGTATAATATTAGATGGTTAATCAAACGATACTTTTAGGTATCCCCATAAGGCAAATACAGGTCTTAGGCCTCCAAGTTTTTCTTTAGATACTTATAAATATCACTACTATAATTAATATCATGACAGAGCAGTGCGCATTCCCGAAGGCGCCTTGACCATATTGACCTCATGTATTTGGCCAACACAATTGAACATAAATGTATTCCGTTCATGCGGTAAGGTATTTGTTCACTAAATTTTACATTATAGCAATAAACTCTTAGGTAAGTGCTTCAGATCATTACAGAGAATGTATGCTTCCCGAGATTGCATTCCGTCGCATGCGCAGAACTCTTTGTGTTACAGTGATTACAGTACATATGGATTGAAATTACTCACCTCGGCATCTGGTGGAAAATATTTTCCAAGAGCCCCTCACTACACTTAAATTTGCTTTAATTTGAAGCCTGATGTAACGGTATACGCAGAATATGTAATGAAGGAGGCTTGATACAGCCTTACATGCACAGGCGACACTATTTTGATTTAATAATGGTCCGCGTTGGAAATTAACATCCGGATATCCACGCTTTGAACGCAGTCAAAGATGCATAAATAAGTAATCAACTACTAATTAACGAAGAAATTAACAAATTGACATATATAAACAGCATTTTTAAAGAATTAAGTGATTTAATTAGCTCGTTCTCTGTAATTTTTGTATCAGACCGAGCAAGCTAACTTGTCTCCGTGCCGAATTTGTGGATAACACACATCCATAAAAAAAATGCAACAGAGCCGCCAAAACTTAACGTTGATGCTGTGTAACACAGAACATGACAAGGACCGAAGAGGGGGGGGGGGGGGGGAAATAGATAAGGCGAGCGAATCAGAAGAACAGATAAGAACTTAAAGCGCGCAATATGTCAAATCCAAAGTTCCGCATGCAGGCTGCCTAACGAGCCGAAATATCTGTTTGTCTTGACTGTCGACATTATCGGTGCAATGGCGCAACAACGAAACTAGGCTTTCAAGCTTCCTTGGCTTGTCAAACGAAGAATCGAAATTTTGAAATTGAGTTTTACGTCCTGACTGTTATCTGTGGCAAAATATTAGGCTGCGAACCATGGGTCTATGCAATATTTATCAAGTTTAGGAATGTTGGATCTATAGACCTTGGAATCCTAGCATCGAGGCGACAAATCTTCGCATAGTATAATATGAGGCGAGAAAGCAGCCAACTTGCCTCGAACTTACGTGTTGGATGTGCAGGATCCGTTGAATTACTTAAGTTACTAACTACTTAAGATAAAGTACGTATCCAGCCGAATAGATCATATACGCATAGTATATCAGTTGGTGGAATCTAGATCGTGGCGCGGTGAAGGCGACCAGGGAAACCCTTCCTAAGTTCTTGGCTCCACAGCCACATGCATACGATCATATCAACTTTCAATATTTGACTGCTGCGATGTCGACTAGACTGGCTCTGATTTGATTGAATCCAGCGTGTTATCGAGCAGGATATGTATACATACTTATATAATACTCCATACACGTATACAAACCTATGCTTTGATCTTTCGTCTTGGTTCCAGTATTCTTTAAATTTAATCGGGCGCAGTGTGTTGGCAAGGGTACACGGTATTGTTTAACATGACTCTTGGCGCCAATTGGCTTGCGGCCAGTGGAATATATTCGAATAGCTTTGATGAACCATGAAACTTCACCTGTTACCGTCCATGATCTCCATCTTAAATCGCTATATATATGGATTCTGCAGGCCGCCGAAGCTTTGAAATATCGACACTGTTGTGGCATCAGGTGCAGCTGCAGTCCGCCACTGGCAGGCCTCGAGACTGCTGCTAAGTTAGTCCCACAAATGCAAATGGAATCTGCAGTAGCAGTCGTCTGCTGACTCGCCAGCTAACCAACTACAAGATCGATGCGCCCCTAAAAGAAGGATGACGTTTCGGGCCGGATAATTGGTACCTACATTTACCCGGATGATACCGAAAAACTATCGACAGCTCCGAGAAACGAAATGGTGAAAGTTGTACCTAGAATGTACCCTAAGCACGAACCGAAGCCCGCGAATCTCTGGGCGCACCAATAAGAGGCTTGAAACTCACAACGTGTAGCCAAGAAACGCCCCAGATTGGTCTGTCTCAACGTCCTGTCGATACAGAAGGGTTAAAAATCACTGGTACAAGGTCCGCCAGAGTTTGAATTACAAGGCCGGGCATGCGCAAAACTGGTTCAGTTAACAAAATGATGGTGCAAAAGACAGCTATCGTTTTGCTCAGCCCTTTGGGATCCTGTACACCAGTCCCGACGTCTCCTTCTTACTCCAAAAATATCGCGATTGATGATGCATTGCATTATCGAAAGGTGGTGAATCTTATATATACAGTACCAGACAGGTTACTGCCAGAGCTTAAGAAGATCTGCCAGTCTAGAAGCCCGGGCGCCCTCGCTCTCTTGTACGTATAGTATTTACTACTTTGAACGACTTGCCTACAACCATACTATTCAATTCAGAGTTCACAAATTTAAGCTGGCCATCGAGCTTAGGACCCGCTTTTCTTTCTTCTCTTTCATCTGATATTGGATACATCCCGCGCCACGACTCGAGCACATTCACACATGCACTGACCCCATCTCTTGAGCACCCCACGAAACGACCCGACAAATAACCTGCAATGCACCCACCTGCACATTCACGAACCGAACGCACTTATCGACCTTTGATATCCAACCTCTAAGAGCCAACTTTGCTACTTTGGGCCATACCAGTTGGATTCTGGAACGGATCAGCCAACGGCGAGACCACGTTTCTGGCACCGAGGCACACACCCTTGTTCCAAGTTCACCATCGCTTTCATTCTGTTTGAGTTCCAGTGCTTCGTGCCTTCACAGCTAGTGGGACCTAAACCCAACCATTAGGACAAAAGGAATTCTGCTCAACTGCAGAAAAGAAGGTAACCGGCGGGTGCATGTCTGAGTCTAGCTCCGTCGGCGGAACGTGGGGACAGCAATCTTGCATACCAACCCTGCTTTTCTTGTCTGCCAACTGCACCTCAGGCAAATTGTTATCCTAGCTACATACATACATCTCGAACCATACCTTCTTTCGCGGCGTATGACAACAGAACCACTTACCGTCGTCTTTCCAAGAAGCCACAAGACCTCCTTATCCTTTTCGAAGCCACCAGTTTCATCCTGATCATGAGCATGACCGAAGACAAGACTTCTGGGCCAGCCGTCTGTGAGTGCTGCTAGCTGCTTCTTCCATGCCATAACGCTGCATTCGCACTTTACCTACCTATCTACTGTATACCAAATTTGCCTTTTACATATCCGATTATTTTTTTGTACCCACCAGAGACAAGCCGTCCGTTCAAGCTTGCCATTGCAGACGAAGGCTTGACAAACCTCTTAGCTATTTGCACTTCCCGATACAAAAGATACCATTGCTGTTGCCGCCCCTCCCGAATCCCCACCCTTTCCAGGCAGACGTCGATGAGTATACGCACGCTTCCTTTCTTCCCTCTTCTCCGACCATGGATAATTTAAACTCGAGGAGTTACATCGTAACTCGTCAGAACTACCAACCTGACCGGGTTAAACCCCAGCAGCAGCAGCGGCGCCGACGTACGTCTTTCAGCCGCCGCTCAATTTCCCCCGGCAAGGACCGCAAGAAATTTGTTGATTCTAAGCATGAAACTCACGAAGATTATGCTACAGCTCCAGCGCACGCCGCGGAGCTCGATGGAACGCCTTTAGCTATCGACACTCAGAAGGTTATGATGACCGCGGAACTCGAAAGTATCATTCCCCGTAAACTATCAAGTACCAGCTCACCGCTTCCCCTTCCCTCGCTCCCTTTCATTCTTTTACCCCATTAACGCGTTTGCGGCCACACTATTTATACATTATTATTTTAAGGGTTGATTACTAACTGCTTTTGATAGGAATTATAGGAAGACATAGCAAACGATCAAGTCCGACGACACCCAAATCACCTGAGATTAAGGTCAGCGAGCCGCGTTTGTTCCCAAAGGATTACGAAACTAGCCATATTGAAGACCACGGCAATCTACAAATATACCGGACCAATTCTTCGTCTGGTGAACTTAAACCACCTTCTCACAATCACTCTGGTGAAGCCAAAACCCGTAAAATGAGCTCCGAAACTTATAGGTCAAGTGCGACCACAATCACCCCAAATTATGTTCACGAAATTCAGGAACCCGATAGTCCCACTTTACCCCCCATCATGCCAAATCCCAAACTTATTGCATCAACACCTAGGCATATCCTAGGAATCGTCACGCATCCGTTACCGGGACCTAGCAGTCCCGGAGGTAGCGCTTTGCCAGTTTTACATAGTGATCGAGGCCATCCAGGGTCACCGCCTTTATCAGCTTCCGTGGGTTTAGGACGAAGGAAATCTTCTAGGACACCATCCTCGGCATTGACAGCGAGCCCCAACCCTTTCCTTATGAGGGATCTGCCAGATTCGCTTCGTGATCTTGTTTTGGACCAGGGACTTATTGTGCGGTTAAAAGACGGGAAACGAATAGAGATGGCCGCAGACGATGTTCAATGCGCTAAACAGATTCTCAACGCTTGGAATATATACGAAGGCAATCTCGGGGGCGGAATATCTCGTGAGTACAGAGATGTTTTTGATGTCAGCTATTTGACTTGTATACGTAGCATATTAACAAAGCGTGGCGAGCAGACGAGAAGGCCTACCTTTGCATGCTTAATTCAAAACTACCAAAGGATCAGCTTGCTGAGATATGGGATAGCTGCCAAACAATCAATGACCCACCGATGCCTCTCCGGGTGAACCATTCCTTATTTCCCGAAGAGTTTATCGTCGCAATCCATATGATTCAACAAATGTCCCGCTTGGACATGAATACCCTCCAGCACAACCTAACGGCCAAATCCCCGCTCATGTCACAACGAAAAGCCGTCACCAGTAGTGTTTTGATTAACGGGAACGCTGTTCCATGTCCGAATGATCCCGAGAGTATTATCAAGCTATTTGGTGGGCGGGAAGGCGTGATACCTCCACAAAATGTACTCGACAAATCTCTCTATATCGCCTCGTCGAAAGGCTTCAGGGCCGCAGCAGTGACTTTCTTGGATTGGAGAGCGAATATTGATGCTTTAAACACAGCATCAAATAGAAGGGCACTGCACGCAGCATGTGAGAACGGACACGAGGATGTAGTACGGATTTTACTACAACGAGGAGCATCAGTCAATGTCAGAGACGAGGACGGCAAAACGCCTCTACACCTCGCAGCAGCAGATGGCGGGGAAGGTATAACACGTATGCTGATTCAGTCCGGGGCCGATCTAAATGCCATAGACGACGAGAGTGATTTACCGTTGCATGTGGCCGCCGCCTACGGAAGCGCCAATATCGTGCCCCTATTCTTACGGGCGAGAGTAAAAATCGACACACCGGGCTCGGGAGGAAGAACGCCATTGATGAAGGCTGTGATGGGTGGGCATAAAACAACAGTTAGGTGTCTTTTGGATGAAGGCGCCCATGTAAACCACCGGGACGATATGGGATGGTCTGCGTTACATTGGGCGGTACGAAAAGGCAACGAAACCTTAACGAGAATACTACTGGAAGAAGGGGCGAATATTCACGAGCGCACAGCTGATGAGCAAAATGCAATATGCCTCGCTGTGCATCACGATATGAAGTCTTTGGTACGATTCTTGGTTGAGAACGGGGCCGCTATAAACGGATATGGTGGCAATGGGATGGCGCCAATTCATCTCGCTGCTATGATGGGGAAAGAGGGGATCCTATCCGTACTTTTGGAGCTGGGTGCCCTCGTAAACAACTACACGAAAGGGTTAGTGGAAAACAGAGGCCTGCTTGGCTTTATAATTGACTTGCTAACATTCTACCTTCATTCTAGAAGTGCTATAAACTCGCAGACAGCGTTGATGGTAGCAATCATACAGCAACATGAAGGAATCGTTCGGATACTATTAAATCATCCACATATCAACCTAGAAGCAGAAGATAGGAATCGCTCGACGGCTCTCCACTACGCGGTACAGAAAGCAAACATCCCTATAGTAAAAATGGTGCTAGATAAAAACCCACGCCTGGAGGATATGAACATTGATGGGAAGGCCCCAATCGACCTGGCAAAGGATAAGGAAGTTAAGGATTTATTGAAAGCCGCTGCAAAATTTGCGAAGCTGCCGAGGAAATTTTCGATTTGAAGACTTACACCGATAGTAAGAGGGCACGACTTTCACGAAGCTGACGGCTCGAGTTCCTTAATTGAGTTTTAAAGGGGCCATTGCATTAGCGAGGGTTTCATGAGTTTATGATGCAAAAGTCATCGGATCCTGGATAGGGTGAAGGAATTATCGCAGGCCGCGGTTGGCGTTCTTTTATTTATTTATTCTTCTTTATTCTTCTTTTTTCTTACGCTTTTCAACGTCGATTGGAAATATTTTATCCTCTCCCGCTATTTGGTTTGATTTGAGCGATACGTTTTATATATCAAGGCTTAAAGTACCAGTCGATTTCTATCACCAAACGTGTACTATAGGCTTGCGGTCATTTCACGAATGTTCACATTTGTGGTATCATAAATTAATCTTCCCACCCTCGGGTTCATTCCGGGTAACTAAAACATACGAAATCCAATAGATCCACTCTCTAGGGTTCTAAAATCCTTTGCTTATAATAGCACCAAAAGCTAAGCTAGCTCCGGCGCCGCTGTTGCATGTTGACCCGCTCCATGATATCTAGACCCTGGCCAGTTCCCAGGTGCGGTCATTCCACAGGCATATGGTATGCAAGGCGTATCAGAAAAGCGGCTAGCCTGTGCTAATTTCAAACGTAGATGACGTTCATTCTCAAAGTGATCGTTGAGATACATATGCATATCAATAAGTCTAGGCCGCTCAGAAATCCGTATCTCCACAAGTGTTATACCGCAGGACTTATCACAATGCGTGATTGATACATGCTAGGTATGCACGTACACACCATGCATGACTCTAGTTGAGCAAAAATATCGAAACTTCGAACGCCCACATTAGCGCATTCGACCACATTCTGTCCTAATATTAAATACTAAAATACACAGATATATCTACTATAGAGCTATAGCTACCACTAAATTTAAACAGAAATGTTCGAATCAGATGTTCATACATACGTATGCATCCCCGCCGGCTAGAAAAACATATTTCACACAATCAAGATCTTCAATGCGCGGAATCATGTTCATCGCAGCAATGTCTAAAATTGTTCGCGTCGCGAAAGCCCTTCTTAAACCCTGCCCAAAACTCACGATCCGTATGAGAACAACACGAAATTTCCAACAGACCCGCACTCTCCAACCCGGACTTTTGGCTACAACCAGAACATGATGAACATGAGGCGGATGACCGAACGCTAGGTGTTGCTAAGCAGTTGGGATCAAAAGTGAGCAAACTTACACGAAAACTAGAACCAACCTGGCCTGTTTACGATTGTAAGGCCTTGAGAATTCTCAACAAACTTACCTTCAACCCCATCAACTTTATAAGACGACTTTGACTTCTTCTTCTTCTTTTTAGATCTTGTATCGGATTTGTGTGTAGATTGCTCGGCACTAGCTTCAGGCGGCTCGGTGGATATTTCAGGTGGAATATGTGAAGTTTTGGGGATTCGGTATTTACTTGAGAAATAAATTGAGATGTCAGTTTTCGCTTGCAATAAAATGCCGGATGGGAACAGAAATGTAGGATTGAACATGTGCATACTTATTACGACTCCGCAATTTCCATGAGGTGACCTCTTCTATTATAGTTTCGTCATCTGGTATCAAGGTTTCTTGGCTCCCAGACCAATGTCTACCGTAGATCTCCATTTTCTTTTTAATTTTTAGAATTATTTTTTTCTTGAAAGGTTTGGGTATTGGTTATATATATGTAGATATATATAAGTAACTATATTATTATCGGAATTATGGGGATTTGTCGAAAGGGATTGAGACTGCAATGGGAGAATTCGGGGTCAGACTCGGTTTGGCCTCTTAGGCTTTTCAATTTTCTACAAGGCAGAAATTTTATGTTAATTAAATAATCAGATGAATATGGATGAAGTTGTTTATGATTCTAATGAAAAGACTTTGGGTGCGCTGAAAGATTGCTTTTATAAGTTTAAAATCTTCTCTTGAGGATATATACTAGGTGATCTTGATGCCCGATCCGGACCGCTGAAGGATTTCAGGAACTTGGCCTATGACCGAATCTAGCTTGTTGTCGTTAAGCAGCTAGCTTAATCTGGACTCCAAGATCCTCAAAATGATTCCATCATTCTTTCGACATGATCCTTGCTTTCTACCCCAGCTCCCACCAGGGGCATGACGATGGACTGGCCTTATTGAAAAATCTGGGAAACCTCGCTTGCACGACCAAGATCCTAGGAATGACAACTGTCAAGCTTTGAAAAACTTGGAATAGTTCAAATCCAAGAAGGGGGATGCCGTCACCAGGTAGTATTTTCTAGACGATTCTTCTATCTTTCATTATTTGATAAGGGCGCTGAGCAGAATTTAGAAAAATTCGGCAAGTATAGCTGGTTTTCGAGATGTAGATTATACTTGCGCGAAAACTTAGGCCAAAAACTCGAAAGGATCTAGCCTAAGATTGTAGGATCTGAATGAGAGAAAAGCCTGCAGGGCCGAATTGAAGCCATGCTGAATAATGTCGAGATCATCGATGCCATCTCATCTTCCCGCGCAGCCACGTCGACAGAAAGTTGATTATCGGTATGTCTCTATCTTGTCATATCTACACCTAGATTGCCAAAGAGGTGGCGAACTCGAAAACTGTGTGCAATTTCCTATACGATCGTTCATATCGACAAGTAATTACTCCGATACCTGCATCAGATAAATATACATACACCGACGACCCTGATGATAGTAATAGCTAATTAATAGTGGCTTTGATGTTGCACCTCGGCATAATCAAATCTCAAGGTCTTGAGAAACCGTAGTTTTGCAGGGTTGGGGCAGTTATTGAGTCTGTGCCTCCTTCTGATAGCCACAGGAGACGTTGTCAGGACGGCCATCCCAGGTGAAACGTCGGACTAGCTCAAGGCAGGTTTTGGTAGCGAGGCGCAAACCATTAGCACCATGATCCGTATGATATTCCAGCTGCAAACTGCGATTTTGAAGCCAACAAAACCTAGCCATAGATCAAATGTGGGCCTATTGTCCCATGGATGACAAACTGCCTCATATCTTGGGCAACGGAAAAAATAGCTCTTCCCAGAAAATGGAAGAAGTGAGGAGGCTCTTCGAATAGCAGTATTGAGGAATTTAGTCCACTAGTGAGAATTATGCTGCCTCGCCAGGCCGGATACAGCGGATGGATATCTCACAAAGCCCCTTGTATACATGTAGTTAAATGCACAACCTTTGAGACGTGTCTTTGCAGAGATCAACCGTAATGTGCATAGTATTAGATAAACAAAGCAGATTGCGTACATTCATATGATCTAAGCGAATTTGCTAGCGAGCCCTCAGGAATTTCCTGCTACACCTGATCACGATGTATTATGCAATTACTCATATGGAGGAGGTACGAGGTGTTCTAACTAGGCCTGGTTTTTGACTTTCTCGGGTTCGGGGTGGATAGAAATGAGTGAGAGTTGAAAAAAGAAACAGAGCGAACTGATGAGTTGGCAGTCAATTGAATTTGCCCCCAGATCCATGAAAGGGATATTGAATGTGGCCTAGCTATTATATCCTTGAAGTATCGTGCAGCGCACCCACTTTATTTTGAGTTGAAGAGGAGGATGTTGGAGGTGAAGTTGCAGTTGGAAAGTTGCCGAGTCTCCTAGCCTCGTTTTCTCAACCAAACATAACCACTTCCATTCCAGAACTCCGTTCTAGCTGCATATCCATCGCCTTGTCATCCCAGCACAATTCGCCACCCGAATTGTATCTCTAAGGTTAAGATTATCTCCCGAGAATACTCCTGGTAAGGCTTTAACTTTCGATACTACCTTTTTCGACTAGAGGCTAGCGCTCGAATTTGGGAGTCGAGGCTAAGATATGAAATTCGGGCAAGAGCCGGCTGGCCTGCGCAGCTACGCGTATGATGTTATGGATTCACGCGACATGACACCACAGCTACTCGCTACGCGAATTTGCATTCGACATTGACGGAAGCCATCACGAATCTCATGCAGTCCTTCGCCATTGTGCATCTGTATTATGAACTGGTCTTCAATACTCGAAGCCTAGCTAGCTATGTTTACAGAGATGTGCCTGGCCAAATCCAGATTCTCCACTGATGAGGTGTCAAAATAATGATGATCTCTGACGCCCAAGTTCTCGAAGCAATGCAATGTATGCCCCAATAGTCGAGGAATTTGATATCCTAAGGTGGATGGTCACGACACGGCCTGGCATAGCCCCTCGGCTTCGTGCTGATCATATCCTGGATTTATCTTGACTATGCATCGACTACTCCCACAACCGCCTCGAAATCATACCGATAATTATCCCCGTTGACTATCGGGAACGGAATCACCATCAAACTTGGATTTTCTTTGAGGGGACGGTTACGAGGTGGTTCAAGAAAGATGTTTAAGTTCCCTGCTTACAGTGTACAGGGTCCAGTTTCTTCTTGGGGGGTGCATTGATGATGTCACTTCGCATTTGGCCGCATTTCCCATATGACCTGCATATGCGGCTTTCTGTCGCGCGTTCTTCCCAACTTCAATCCGTTCGACTATTGCCCTGCGCCTGCTATTAGTTGGTTCTCGGTACCGGAAGACATACCCATGAATACAACCGACCAAAAAGCTTTTTGGGATACTAGGAGTCTTAGCGATCTAGACTAAGCACTGTAGCATCGATTCAGTGGAACTTTGTAGTGGATCGTGGATCGTGGCAGCCAAGGTGGCGCTATATTATAATTAATCAACTCAGCTGGTTTCAATTACGCCAAATACCGTTAAAACTTGAATTTCCATACGAAATCCTATGTCTGTTTGATTGGTTTCCGGGTATACCATGTTCTTTGTGTCAAGCTCGAGTACGGAGTACATTGTGGCAAATTTTAATTGTCGCTCCTCTCCAGCTAGCTGTGCAATGCGAATCCCGATGCATCTGCATGCCACTCAAAGATCCTGTCGACGGTAACTGTCAAAGTGACTGATCCGATGCTGTATGTCCTGGATATTATAACAGGCGCACTCCAACATGACAACGCAGCTTCAATATCTCATGTTAACACTATTTTTCGGGTCGAAGAAGCACTGAAACTGAAATTTCTTCGGTGAGGTGTTAATAAGTATCTAGGTACAGCTACACAGTCTTAGCAGGGTCAATCGCTACGCTCCAACCCTGCTTTCACACCAATCCCATACGAAGATCCTTCCTTCTCAAGTCAACTAGCCCCACCACGTGCGAGAGATTTCGACGACGTGGCAGACATGTCTCCAGCAAAAGCTTAGAAGAAATAAAATAATCCAATATTGGTGAGACTGTCCTTCTCAAACCAAGACAGAATGACGGTATTTTGCAAAGATGGCGATGGCGATGAGCCTGGTGGGTTTTTCTTGACCCCACTGCGCACGCTCCCGCAAGAGAGAAAATTTGCTTCTTCTGGTTCAGCGAAATGGTATGATTTTGAAATTTGAACTCCCATAAAACGGTTTCAATTGGTTCTCACGCGTAACGGACCAACGGCAACCATACATACACAATAGAGTGTTTCGGAGTCCCTGAACCTCACCTGCGCAAAGCGGGATTTTCTTCTTGCAGGAGTCTTCTCGAAGCCCAAAAAATAGAATAGGGAGTTCGGCCTCGGGTAAGGTCCAAGCTATAATTCCGTTGGCCACGAGTGCAGTGTACAAAGTAGTCCGTTATTTATCCTTGGTGAAGTCCTCAAACGGCTACGAGAATCTTTCTCGCTTCCTCCACCTCCCTCGGTCTAGGTATCCTGACTCTGACGGCGGAGATCGAATACTTCACGACTTCCAAGGTGAGCAGAGAGGTCCTTCCAACTTTTTTCGAGGTACATGGTACATGCACATACCTGCATATGCATCGTGCCAATCTCCATGTATCTATTATCTCGCAACAGGCTTAGGGCTTCAAGAGCGCTAATGGCCTGTGAAGTGTCTTGCATAACTAGCGGCACCATTACGATCCAGACGCAACAACCGAACGTCGTCCGTCGTATGTAGCCATGCAGCCGAATCGACTGACTGGCTATATATTCGAGGCTGGCCGCGCTTCTGAGGTCCGATACAATACTCTTTCGCATCGTAGTCATTCCTACGAACTGAGGGCTTACTATATCTATTGTCTTCCAGCGCCAGGGACCAGTACCCCAATCTCAAGATTTACAACGAAACACGTTGACCCAGACGTGGTAATAATTCTCATATACAAAGTCTACTACTTTTCGGTAGAAAGGGCTATTTAAGTAAACCCGGCCTTAACGATGTTGCTTTGTGACTCAAGGGATATCGCAACGAGTCCTCCTTTCGGGTTCCCGGGCCCAGTTGGCACTCGCCCGCCTCAACGACAGAGCCTGCCTTACACAGCTGCAGCTTATTCTGGACAGTCCCACTCCCAACAGCAGGTGCCCAGCGCACGAGCTTCCGATCAACGGTACAATAACAATAATTACAACCAAAGAGTGTATGGTGAATTCTCGATTGTGTTTCAAAAACATATCCCGCCCGTCCAATTCGTTCCCGAGTTGTTCAGTCGTTCAATATCATTGCATTTTCTTGTAGCGTTCATCGTATTCTGACTTACATCTGGTGCGGGTGCGAGAAGATCTAATGCGGCGTCAAATTATCATGCTCCGCAGAGCCATCCTCCCGGCTTCCAAGTCCCGTCGATGTCCTCCCTTACTCGTGACATCGGGCGATCGTGAGTCTTGATGCGACCCCAACCCGTTGCTTGGGCCTAGATATATACTCTAGGCCACTATACAACCCCACCCGAGTCAATTCTTTTAATAAAGCACTGGTTATCGTACGTGATGTGTATCTGACCGTGGTCGCTTCCACTTCACAAGACACCGAAACTCCGGTGATTTGTCAGCTTCATATACAGGCTTCGGATCAAATGCTGCCGACTTGGAGATCCCATATCCCCAGCAAAAGCAGAACGTCGGAGTAGTTCCTCAACAGCCCAACAGCTTTTTCGCGCCCTACGGAAACACATTCGCTCCCCCATCGAGAACGCATGGTGCCTCTGGTCCAGTTGCAAAGCCACCGAGCGCCCCCATAGTAGACCCACAACCAGTAGACCTATACAGGACAGGGACCTGGAATACTCCTGAAAAGCTTGGATCTCCAGTGCTCCCAACACCCCCCGATGTAGGCAAACCAAATCCTCCAGCACATGGGAAATCTAAAGAAGGTAGATCTCGGGCAAATATCAACATCACTGGATCACCGCCTAGAACAAACCCATACAACAATCACCGGAAGGCTAGAAAAACGGGGGAAGTTGATGATTTATACTACTATTTGGACTATGACCGCAGAACATCACCACAAGCCGACCCAAACAGAACGCTACCAGATCTTGAAACCACCCTCGAAGCTGATGATCAAGACCATATTTTCCAAAGACTCAACGACCTTCTATCCCATGGAATGTTCAACTTCTTCGCAAAGCATCAGTTCCCAATCCCGATTGACCCAGGGAAACGACGCATCCGTAAACCGTCTGACCGTGAGTGGCACGAATGGCTCGAGCTTGCAATTGCATTGTGTGAGAAGCGGATGATACCTAAGACCCTGTTGCACAATGAGCGTATTAAAGAGTTTGTCACAATCCTCCAAAATTCAGGTAGGCCACCCTTTCTACGAGCGCGAGCAATTTCCCTCAAGTCCTAAACCTAACCTACGAATCCTAATCTTAGGCGAAATTCGACACGTCGTTGCGCATCCAAGCCGTCCCCTCAAAAGCGACATGGGTGTCTTCCAACTGATCAGCGCCGGAATCCACGTCGCCCAAATCATCAAGGACTGGGATGGTATGGAGGAGATGCTCAAGATAAAGGAGAACACCGAGAATATAATCGCTAAAAGGCGGCGCAGAAGGGAGAGTATCAAAAAGCACGTTCGTTTTTTAGAGCAATACGCTGAATCCGAAGGCCTTGATTGAGAATTTGCCGTTGATTGATATTTCCTTTCGCATTTTCTCGGTGTTTGGGTTTCAGTTTTTTGTTCTGCGTTCATACGGGAGGCTGGTGATCTTGTTTTTAATGCCCTTGAGTTTTGGTCTTTTCAAGCTTCCAGAAAGCTTCCTGGAATCTTCTTTTCAGACGGATACCTGGACTCGAGTACTCTGCCTTTAGGATCGAACCCGGAATTATGGACCGTCGATCTTCGAATACCAGGAACCGGATTGGCTACTTGGGACCCCTTCCTTCCGACACAAAAAGAATTATGGTTTTACGGTCTAGCCTTCTTTGTTGGTGTTTACTTTCCTGGGAGAAAAAAAAAAGTTACCTTCTGGAAAACCTTTGGATTACTATCATAGGACCGTACATACAAAATGGAACCTCCTTCAAAAGCCTGGCGTGGATTTTTTGGACCTCCTACAAGCGAATCAATACACAAAATGACAAATTTATACTGCACTGGATTTCCTTACTCTCTAGCCGATGAAACGTGGACTGGCTTGCCTGGGCTTTTATCTGTTACCTCTCTCTCTCTCTTGTTTTTTCATTTTTTATTTATTTTTATTTTTATTCCAGTCGCTACCCGTTCTTATATATTATTTCTAGATCAGATATATTTGCTACACATGTATTTGTGCCCTCCGCATATATTGGTTTTGTATGACTATACTAGCTCCCAAACTTCTTAAAAACATTTCTCACTATACAGCTCATTCTCGCGTCTGCAAGCTTGTTCTTTGTTTCAATTGCTCCATGAAAATATATCTTTAAGTACTAGTTACGACCGACTTTGACGAGATGCATGATGAATGTTGTACGAAATTCGTGTCTGGCCCTATACCGATCTTGCCCGAGCTACTTTAAGACACAGCAAAATATTCTTTATTATGTTATTATTTTTTTTGTTTTTACGTTTAAATATTTATTTTTATATATTATACTTCAAATTTTATAAGTTTTAAGAGATAGAAATATATTTGACTTTCCTGCACCACAGGACCAAAATATTGCTTGGTGATGTATATCCATTCATGATCAGCTGATACTGCGTGTGATGAACGTGCGCACGTGCCTTTAGAGGTAAAAAAGAAAATAAAAAAATAAAAGGTTTCTCTGATATTTGATAGTATTCAATACATCTATGTACTATTCACAAATAATGCAATTTTAAAATTTCGCGATCGCTTTTCAATTTGCGCAAGTACTAAGTGTAATGGTTTGTGGCGAGTCAAGGGCGAATTATTATTTTTGGAACATCGTGTTCCTGCCAAGGAGGATTGCAACCGCGCGTTATTGGCTACAGCAATTTCGCCTCGTCTCCCGAAAAGGCAATGTAGAGGACTGACAAACCACGCTCGTGGCACCAATACAAGAAGTTGAAAATCGAAAATGCCTGGCAGCGCAGCTGCTGAGCACCGAATAAAGACTCAAAACTTGCTGCTCTCTAGAAATCTTGCGTGTGAGTGAGTGAGAAAATGTGTCAATGTGAGTTCTAAATCTCAATAATCTCCAAATACAACGGTATGAAATTGACCTAGACAACGAATATACAGACCTCCATGGTCAGGGTTGAGCATGCACACGAGTATGGCGAGTGCAGTGTATGCATCGATTCTAGCTACGCCTGGATTCGAGGCTAAGGTGATCCTCAGTCGAGAAGATTAAACCCCCGCATGGATGCAAGCGCATGGCTAGATTGGGATCATAAGGCGTAGCATCCATAGACTCGAACAAACTCGCCAGGCTGGAAATAGTTCTTGGGTATATCTGGTTCTGCGTTTCATGATGCACCCACTCGCCCTGTCAGATGAGGAAATGTCCATTCTGGATGATGTGTGGTCGCCCAAATCCCTGCCAAAATTTCCAGAACAAGGGTCCGGGGGCTTCCTGGGACACAATGGGTACGTGGGTTCACTGCTCATTTGCTGCTGCTTTCCGCGTACCGATTTATTGTGGCCCAGTTGACAACAGGTCTACAGAGTACAGCATTGGTTAAACCAGGGCTGGTAAAAAACCAATTGCTTTCAACTAGAGACTTCCAACGAATCGCTTGTCGGGTTCGCGATATGCAAGCGCGGCTTCATACATTTGGTCCCTGAAATCCGGCAATTCCCTACTAGCAATGATTTTGCTATTAGAAATATACATAAGCTCTACGATCGCCCAAAAGTTTTGTACTCTTTTGTATTTCCTTCGTTCAATTTTTGATCACGAGTTTTCTTTCTCTTTGTCTTTTAGGATTTTGTCTTGATACGTTCCTTCTCTCTTTCTTTCTTTCTTTCTTCCTTTCTTCCTTTCCTTCTTTTCTTCTTCTTCTTCTTCCCTTTTACTCTCTTTTACTTCGTTGCACTAACCAGTGTATGATCTGCGGCTTTCTTTCGCTGCATTGACTGATAAAATTTGCTGCGTGCGGCAAATCTTATTTGCCTTGAATATTCATCCTTCCACGGAGCTATACGCGACTTTTCCGACTCAAATCTTCAAGGCAGTTCAGGTAACAGCCCGTGAATCCTTTTCATTCTATGTCAGCTAGCCTCGTAGGAATCCCTCGCATCTACGACGCACTAGCTATCTATCTAGGTGCCACACCAGATATCTGCTATCGCATTTAATCTACAACAATATAATTTTACATCCATTTACTACGTTTGCTGGATCTATTGAGACAATTTTTATCGTCATTGCTGTTGGCATTAAGAAGTTATAGACACCCAAACGGCCTGGTACGTAATATTTCTACCATCCACAGATCTTATATGATTAGCGCAACTGCAATTCAAATTTCGAGAATATGTTTCTAACAAGCTCCTAGGTTAGTGGGATAGAGGATCCTGCAGGAACATATAACTACTCCGCCAGTTCAGCGCTATCCAAGACGTAGAATTTAAATCGAGTTGACATATATATATGCACATTTGACTTGACTTCTGGAGAGTCTAGTCTATCCTATCTCACCCTGGCGGATTTTTAACTTTCTTAACCATAATTTCATTTCGATCTGATAATTTTTTGGCCATCAGAGAAGTCGGGGTAAAGTGCAAGGCGACTGGGCCGCAGCACTGTGAATAATATTCACAAAGATGGGTGGATCACGATGGACTAAGTTTTTGCTAGGCGCACTCTTAGTGCTGGGCACTACTTCTGCAGCCCCTCTTAGAGTGGAGAAAAACGATAATATGAAGCAGGTCCGACGGAATGGCCAGCTACTAGAACGAGAACTTCCTTCAATCGTGTATGGAACGAAGATACCCGACGAAGGTGTTCCGACAATTACGACGGAAATAATCGAGCCTACCACTGACGCTGTTGCGCAGCCTATTATAACTACTGAAGAAGAGATAGCACCTGAGACTACATCGACAGAAGATTATTTGGAGCCAACTTCAACATTCTCTTCTACACAGACAACTGAGGAAATTATAACGACCACAGATCCAGTTATAACCCAAGATCCAGAGCCAACTTCTACTGCAGAGGAGACTACTGAAGAGCCAAGGACTACTGAGGGGGCAATTACGACTGAAGAACCAAGTCCTATTGAGGAACCAACCACTACTGAAGAAGTTGCACCAACTACAACAACCGAGATCTCTACAACTCTAACTACACAACAGCCGAGCTCTTCTACTTTGGGAACCGAGACATCTTCTGAGCTGCTCGAAACCACGGTTGAAACGGCTAGCTCTACGAAGTCTGAGGCTCTTTATGGGCCTACCATGACATCTCAAAGCTCTATTCTCACCACTATCACTACTGATGAACTCAAAGCCACTTCAACAAATGCGAAGGATTCAGAAACATCAACAGCGCAATATGAAATGCCCCCAACAATCGAGACTACCAGTTCATCAACTACAAGTTCTGACGTGGTCCCGACTGATTTGTTCACTGAATCTGGTTTCAAAACAATCGAGTCCCCAACTTCTTCATCTACACTGGCAGAGCCAGTTCAAACTAGTTCGACAACTGAGGATAGTCCGGAGACTACTAGCATAGATGCTCTCCCAACAGATTTACTCACCGAGCCTGGATTTACGACAATCGCGCCTCCAACTTTATCTACATCGGTGAAAGTTATCCCAACCACTACAGAAACGACTGAGAACCAAAAGACTACTAGCACGAGCTCTTCCATTGAGGCTACGACGTCTGAATCCTCGACTGAGCAGGCGTATCCAACTGACCTGTGTGGTGAGTTGAACCAACCTGACTGCCCAGATGAAACAACAGGAACGCAGACGTCACATGTTCCAACGACCTCAGCTGGGCAAGCATATCCAACCGACTTGTGCGGCGGGTTGAATCAACCAGACTGTCCAGACGCAACGAGCGATACTAGCAGTGAGATGGCACCAAGTACAATTTCTGAAGTAATCAGTCCCACGACGGAGATAGATAGTGTCACTACCGGTACGAAGGCTTCTGCCACGTCTAGTATAGAAAGTACTTCGTCGATAGAAGAAACTATAACATCAGAGCCTGTCGTGCCTACTGGGACTCCGGGCTTTGGTCCAGGATTCAGTTTTATCACGCCGCCGTTCTCGAGCACCACAGGCACTTCTGAAGATCTCACTGAAACGACGAGTTTTACGACCGCCCTCGAGCCGACGACAGTTCTATCTACGGTGAGATTGACTACCTTGGAGACTGTCAGTTCGAGAACTACCACAAAATATGACACAGTCATTCTTCCGCCCCCGGCACCACCCGTTCCTTCGGAGGCCTCGACATCATCAGAAGTTCCAGCCACTACAAGCATTCCTGAGTACGCGGCTCCGACCACAGAGGCCTCTAGTCCTAATCCGGTTCCATCTCAGGGAGGAGGAGGGCCTGACATTGTTTTGCCCTCTTCAACCTCAGATATCCTTAATCCAACCCCAACAGAAGTAGTCGGAACTCCTACTGAAGTTGTACCATTACCAACTTCTGAATATGCGGCCCCTACTACCGGAGTCCAGGGTCCTACCGCAGCTCCATCTCAAGAAGGGCCTGGGGGGCCAGATATTATTTTACCTTCTTCAACACCAGACTCTGTTGTTCCGGACCCAAGTGAAGCACCTGGGGCTCCTAGCGAAATTGCCCCACTGCCGACTTCTGAGGTCGCTCCTCCAGCACCAACTACTGAAGTTCTCGATCCCACCCCAGTACCATCTCAAGGAGGTCCTGGAGGCCCGGATCTCATTTTACCCTCTTCAGCTCCGGATTATGCGATACCAGATCCAAGCGAAACCCCATTACCTACTTCCGAGGCTGTTCCTCCCGTACAGACCTCAGAAGTTGTTCCATCAACAACTGAGCAAGTCCTTATTCCAACTGAAGTATCTCCAGAGCCCACTCAATATCTCCCAACTGGGAATCCCGGGTCTCCTCCTGATTTGATTGTCCCATCTACTGCAACCTACAGCTTTGGTACTGAGCCCGCTGGTGGTAGTCAGGAGACGGTGACCTCAACCTTGGAACTACCAACAAGTTTCACTACAGAAACTTCTTTGACTACAATTGGCACATCTACACCGACCCCGGAATCTTCTACGATTTTTGTTACACAAACCTCCTTCGTAGTAATTAGTACTGATACGCGTACTGCTATTGTAACACTATCTACTGGCCCAGCTGAGGTTGTCCCTACGCCGATAACACAACTTTCTACCGTGTATGTCACGCTTCCGGCGGAAACGGTTACCGTGTATCCAAGCACTACGCCTGATACCCCGGTGGTATCGACATCCGTACTAGGACCTGTTCAAACGACCGCACAGACTAGCTATCCCCCAGATCTCGTAGTGCCATCTTCTGGCCCAGCGCCGACACAAGAGATTATACATACTAAGTCGACTGTTCTTGAATACTTTACAGTCACAAACACCCAGCATCTTATAGTCACCCAATACAGCACTATCTTTGCTATACCAGCACCGCCAGCGCAAGAAACAGCAATCCCAGCGCCAACAGATGCTACTGCTATTATCACAGTATCTGAAACCGCAACAGTTAGTGCAAGTGTCCCTTACCCACCTGCTCCATCAGATTTCGGCAACGTCATTTCAGTGACTCTCACAGCCACCTATCCTGTGCCACTGATCCCGTACCCGGTTATGGCCCCAAATCCTGAATCTGAATCGGACCAGCCTTCATCAGCTGTTGCACCAGAGAATCCTCTTCGAACCGGGTTTATTATCACACCTCGTGGTAATGGATTGGCTCCTGAAGAGTTATCAACTACACTGTCGAAAGCCGTAAAGACTGTAGATGATAGGCAGTATGCTCCTACAGCGGTTGCCAACGTCAAACGGACAGTGATCCAGCCTTTGGAAGTTAGGAGTGCTGCATCGTACACCATCGTTGGATCTCGGTGCGCATTCCCTATGATGGTCATAGCCATTGTTGCATATCTAAATTTGTTCCTATGACGTCGCCTATAGTAATTGTTAAGTCTTATATTTTCGCTTTTTCTTAATTTCCTTGTGTCTTTGAACCTCTTGCATTGGGTTTGAACGGGCGCCGAATATGTTTTTTCTCTCCACTATACTTTCAGGCCAACACTGCGTAGAATACGTACCCTGAACTTATAGTACTTACCAAATCACTACGTCTTATTTCCTTTGTATTATATTGGTAGATACATGTTTTCCTAACTTGTTATACACATATACGTGTTTAGAAGAAGCCTGTTCCCCTAGAAACATAATACATATCTTAACTTGTTCAATCATCAGATTTCTTTGTCTTTATTTTTTGATAGTTTGGTTCCAAAACGCCATTACATGAGGAGGCGTAGTAGTATCGATGGCGGGATCGTGCAGGTTACAATGCATAAAACAAAACATCGAATAAGCCGAGGTCACCTATCTAAGGGGTAGTCTACTGGTTTCGCAACTTCGATGATACTTAGTCTTATTGGTACCAGACTTGTCTCGTCGCCAGACTCCTCAACTGTGTACCAGACATGTCGACACTACTTGGTATGCATGTCGGTCGAGCCTACGGTTCGACAACACATTAATAATGTTGGAAAATTGGAAGCCAAGATTGATTACCGCTTTCGGACATGTCAGGGTCTTCTAAATTTAGCATTCGCTGTAAAAGTCCTGTACAAGGTTATGAAACATATCCTTTCTTAAGGCTTAAGGCCTCTACGGATAAGGCTTGCATTTCGCATTTACAAAGGCCTCAGGTCCAGCGATATCTATGGCAGCGACTCTATTTTTGGTGTTTTAGCGAACAGCCTGCGATTTCTTTGTTTCGTTTTGTGGTCTGCAAGCTGCAGGCTGTTCTTTCCTTAACTCTATTCTTAGAGTACGGAGCGAGTCTGCAGGCCAATTTTGCGAGCTGCGAGGCGATGCACCTAATGGATATTTAGCTCAACTAATCGAAACTGGCTGAGGCCGACCGTAGCCCTAAGGTAAGTCTTTCCGCTCCATTCGATCAACTTGTAACAAGCAGTCTAACAGCCGTTGTACTTGTCACTGACGTTACCGATATCATGAAGCGGGAGCATCTGAAACCACTGGAATATTCGAATGATGACTGGCAGCTGCCAGCACGTATCAGAAAAAAAACGGGAACCTCAAAAGTTATAAAATCTTCAACCTGAAACTGAGAAATGAGGGTCAATCAGGCAGCAATGTGTGAGATCGCTATTCAGCTTGAATTCATTTTTTCTCGGTCATTCAAATCTTTTTCCTGTCAGAGGGGGGAAAGGAAAATTATGTTCTTATTCTCCTAAGCGCGCGGTCTAAGCACCCCTCCCAGTTGCATTGATCAGCTGGGGGGTGGAATCAGCCAATGAGCCTGAGTTATCATGACCAATGAACGGCCTGCTTTGGCCTCTCGCATCCGTTCAGTTGGCGCCCACCTCCTTGAAATGGGTGTGGAGAAAGTCTGTCTCAAACGGACCAATCGTAGCAGTTTACCGGATACTTGGTTCATGGGTCCCCTTCCTTCCCTTGAGCGAAAAATGGAGAGCCCACACCACACAAGGGTCACTCTGGCAAAAAGTGACATTTGGAGCTACCAGTTTCGCTCGACAATTAGAGTAGAGATACCTTTCGGACGGGATGAGAGAATATGCACTGATGAGTTGTTCAAACGGGGCAACCAAAATGGCATTTGGAGGTCTCTCATTTTAGAAAATTGTCATTGGTCTGGGGGAAAGGGATCTTCTTGAACGAGAGGATACAGATGCGGCTCTTTTGAGGTATGCAGGTCTCCAATGCCTTACATGGCCGGCTGTTGCATGTTGTGCAGAGGGGTATGGAACCCCTTCCAAAGTGAACCTTGGAGATAAAAACCGCGAAACATTTTATTCCGATATCAACATCCATCTCGGCTTTGTTTCGCATTCTGCAATATTGCAATTCTAACTTGTGAGATTGAACCTGCATTTCGCTAAGGTAAGAAGCACGATGCCGAAGGCTTCGTTTCACTCTGGCTCATGGGAATTGATATTGTTCCCATTCAAGACTTGTCGTCTGTTCCCCTGACCTTGCATTTATTTCCTCCTCCGCTATTGTTTCGGTGACCAGTCTTCTCCTTCAAAGAGGCAGGATTTGTCGGAGCTGTCTAGTGTTCCTGTATCCGGACCTGCCATGGCTTAGGCGCCTGGGCTCCCCGGCCCGGTTTGATAGTACATAGTATAGTTCAATACCTTCGATGTTGGAATTGAGAGACACAACAGACAGTTAGGTTCACTTTCCGGCGTTGGTCGACGTATTCCAACATGTTCAAGCCATTGGCTTCATCTCTCAGGGATGATTTTATTATTCAATTCAGACCCTTTCATTTGGGTCCCTCGGCGGAGTGGTTTTACGCCATCAGGTGATTTCCAACGTCTCGGGAGGACACCCTCATTTCCACTTTCCGGCCAGCTTCACTCACTGGGCTGGCCTCGTGGGCATTTTTTTGTTCACACATTTATTCGAGATGTCTGCCGTCCCCATTACTCGAGTGCACTCAATCTGAAAATTGGCTTGTTAACATGTTGGTGCCTGAGATCGTCTACAATAAATTTGGCCTATCAAAACCGACCCCGGAACATAGGATAAGGCTCAACCCAGCGTTTTGACCTGATAATCTCTCCACACATTCCAGAACCCTGTCCAGCTTCGTCATAAGGATATCATACTTTCCGTAGATATTACATCTTGAGCGCATGTTATTTGGCATTGTTGCCGCTGAGGTCCTAGGATGTCGTATCACGGACGGATAAGACATCTGATTCTGTAGAACCAACGCGGCAACGAATTTTTGTGCAGAGTTTCTTTTCTTTTATTTTGGCTTGTCCTGTCTTCGATCTTGTCTCAGCTATCTATTGATGTCTCCTTTTGTCATAGAAAGTGATTTTTGCCGATGGGGCCCAAGCACTGACAGCCTCCGCTGGAGACCATCTACACAGTAGGCGGGCCATCTACCTTTTTTTTTTTGGTCCGTTCCCCTCTCTCGTCCCGCTTCCAAATCCTGTTTGGCGGAACCGTCGAGCGGGCTTTGTGTCCTGAGAGCCCCACCACACATGGCCTGCTAGTGTGTCTTCGCTTTGATATTGTCACGAAATTTCGGAATTTCAAAATTGAGTTGGTTTCCCGGATCCGTTTGATTACACTGAGAGAACCGTTCACTTTGTTTAAACTTAGGTCATAAAACATCATATTTCCCAGATTACAGCAAATTTCAGACCCCGAGAAGGTCTTGTCCCCAGCGCAGCCCATATTAGGCCCATGTCCGGCCATGCAATGCCCACCACCATCATGATGAGGTCCTGAAGATTCAAGAAGGGTGTGAGCGGAGTGTCTTGCCCTCAGACTGGGTAACCAGTCAGGTGTCAGACCGTCTGCCTCACCCGTCAGTCGGTAGCAATAAAAAAAGAAAAGAGCCAGTGTCGGAGTCTGCTGCTAAAAGTGGGTGTATGAAGTGTGCATGCTTTTTCTCGTTGACTCGACTCTGGCTGCAGGCCTCTAGCAGAATCTAGCCAACCACATCACAGCCCTCCTGCTTGGGACCATGTTCTGCCCATACCTCCCTGCTCTTGCTCCCGTTTCCTTATTCTCAGTCGCGCGCTAGCTACTTCGCCATACATAATAAGCACCTTCTACCCTTTCCTGTCGAACCAGGGAAAACTTTCAGATCCATTCCTCCCCAATCGATTCATCCACCGTCATTTGTAGCAGCATAATTTTTTAAATTTTTTTCTTTCTTTGTTTCTTTTCCCCAGCCTGCCGAGTATCAGTTTTCCACCGATCGTTTCCGTCTGCTTGCTTGATACTACGATACTGCATACACTATACTATACTCTACTCCCAGACTATAGTTAGGACGGGAACCAAGAATTAACCCGGACAAATCACGACTCCCCCCTCAATTTGCTTGTCCACGTTTTCCTTCCCGCGGGCGCTTTCTTTTTTAGTGGTCGGTTTGCCTGTCGCAGAATCAGAGCTTACTATCACATTCACTTCTCACATCCCGCCTATTGTTCCTTCATAACAACTATAACAACCACCACCCCGATCTAATCTTCCTGACTTGTCGCCCGACAGCTGAAGCCAATATATCTACTTTGTCGCCTACTGCTTCAACCGAACGTCTAAAACTAGTCTTCTCTGCTTTTTTCCCAAACAGTTTTTGTGTTCATTAGCCACCGCAGCCGAACAAAGTTTTCCCGGTTGCGAGCTAGTTCCAGTTTGCCATTCTTCTGTTTTCTATTTTCTCTTTTCGCCAAAGTCCAGCCTACGACTCCCGGTTTTACCTTGTGCGCTCCCACTAAGCACCGAGCTAGCCTTAGGCGCCTGTGCAAGTTCCCATCCAACAATCGGCGCTTTCGATTCTTTCTTAGAACAAACAGGATAAGGTCAGTTCCGCCAACAGCCCTTCCCTTCTCGCCTCTTGAGCGTTTCCGTGCATATGCAGCATGCGCCTGTAGGCACCAGTTGTTTGTTCTCTGGTTCCGTTCATCTTCTGTATAAAGACATTCGACCTCCCATTGTCATCCGTCCAATCCCATTCTTATACATACACATACTCCCATACCATTCACAACTACCTTTTGTATCCGAACTTCAGACCCTCAAATATCAAACGTTCTCCCTCGCCTCCCTCGCCCTGAAGATACCCGAGTCCACTTGATACCCTTTACGACATTGACGTTTAAAAAGTTTAGCCTAACCTGCTGTGGCTTTTACTTGATCACTTCTTCTTTTCATCTTTCCACTTGATACCCATTACGTGTTTGCTCAGGAGAGAAAAAAAAGTCGCACTACATATCACATTCGCAAACATTCACACAAACATTCGCACATACATATACTGCTTTCGAACTGCGAAACTTGAATCATATCCAAAATTATCCTAACATTTTCCGGCGATACAGTCCAATTCGATATATTTTATTTATTTTACCGACAAACTATCTCTACAGCTCTGCGAGCGGAGGTCGATTCCTTTTGGGCTTTTAACATTCGGACTCAACAATACATCGACACACGTACACGCACAATATGTCTCCTTCACCACTCCTTCCTAAATCTGCCAATGCAGTCTCCCTTCCACCTTCCCGACTTCCGGATACTCCGCAATCTCCATCCTTCCCATCCGAATTACCGACACCGAAATCCGCCGGTCTCAAGTCGTTATCCCTTGACGATGGCATCAAGACTCCATTAACTCCACCATCCGCATACTTGGACTTCTTGAAGACATCCATAGTCATGAGGACACCCACATCTGCTACCTTCAGAGACGTTCCCCTCCCACCAACCTCAGCACCACTCTCCGCAGGCTGCACATGCCGCGGACGACGAGTTATCAAGAAGCCAGTTAGCCTTTCGAAAAAGTCGGGCAACGAAAGTGGAAGCAACAACAGCAGCCGAGAGTCTTCTTGTGATAGCACTAGCTCCGTGACTGCCTGCTCGAACTACTGTTACTTCCCACCTCCTACTCCATACACACCAATGACTCCAGGATCTCTTAGAACACCTCTTTCCGCAGGAACTAAGAGATTAAGAATCCCACCTTCCCCCGCTTTCTCTCCAAACTACAATGCTGCGTTTGAGAGCCCCTTCCCGATCTATTCCTCTGCTACACCGAGGACACCAATCACCGAAGAAGATGAAGAAGAATTATTAGAGTCTGGAATCCTTAGCGCGAACGGTGAGAGGCCGAAAAAGACAAATGCCTGCCGTCACAAGAAGATCGTCACAATAAGAGCAGATGCCGCCGCCTTCTCGAGAACAGCACGGATGAAGCTCATGGCCGCCCCGAAGGGTAAGAAGAGAAGGGTAGACTAAAATAAAAAACAAATAAAGAAAAGAAAAAATCACTACGACTCCAAAAAGACAGGATCTTTTCTTCTGTTCATGTTGATAATATAGCTGCTCCTCTTTCCGATACCTTTTCGTTAATAATTTTTCTTTTACTTAAATAAATGTCTTGTCGATTAGCTTGTTAGGGTTGTCTTTGGGGATATCATGACTGCAATTAATGGAGTTATCTTTTTCTTGTCTATTTCTTTACATCAGATACTCATATACAATGCTGTCCTTTCAATTAACTGGGTTGCCAGCTTTTTCTATATGATGAAGACATCGATCTCTCACTTCTTTCTTATTCAAAAATTCTTCCTTTAATTTCCTTCCTCTCTTCCTACCTTATTTGTGCTGGTGAGCAGCGAACTATTTCAAACTCATGACAACTCACACAAGTTCATACACTGCATGTCTTCGATCTTAGCTATCTTGGGAATCTGATCTCCCTGTCTGCATCTATGTTATATATAATAACACCTTCCTGTCCTTACAGCAAATGGCCTGTCAATGGATAGTATTTATGCCTGAGAAGGCTGGCTATACTTCAATCAACAATATCTATTCATTGAAACATCAAGCCTCTCTCTCTGCCTGATGGAAAAAGTCTACCCACTTCCCCCCTGGGGTTCACGATTAAGCAGTATTGTGAGAGGGAGAAACCAATTATCCGATTCAAGTACGCTTTTACACAAACGTGGGGCATTGTCGGTTTGGCAAGCGGTTCCCCGACCACCCTCGAGCCGTGCTGCAGACATGGCACCAGCCAAACTAGCTGTCGCTTCCCCCCATCAACATTACCATCTCATCCCCATCTCCATCTCACCGACCGCCGCCGACTGCGATGATAAAAGGAGCAAACTCAAGTATAGCTCGCCTCAAGCTCTCTTTCTTTTTCCTTCTCCCTCTATGCCCCATAACAAAAGGTAAATCAATCCCTTTTTCGAAACTCGGGAGACCTAGTTCAGGTACCAGCCGAAAAGGCCGGAGATGCATGCGCCTCTACTTCCTTCCAATCGATCCATTCGACCCCAGTAGTTTTGCCCGTCCTCAACCGGGGCGGTCGTGAAGCGCCGGCGAATATTTGTCTTCCCTTTTCCTTTTCTTTTCTCTTATACTACCCCTTTGTTGGATCACGGTACGACACATCACACCGCTACTAAGCTTGAAGTGAAGTGTTGGCAGCTTTGACGACGATCTTCTGTCCCTTTTGGGAGGGGGAGGAAGGTAGTTGGAGTTGGGAAATATCTCCGTTGAAGTTAGAAAAGAGTGGAGCTTTACTACCAGCGCTTGCGGTGGATGTTACGCTTTTTTTCTTCTCTTATCACCGCTTCATAGATAGCTGCCTGCGATTTAACATACCATTGAATTACCTAATGTCAACGAGTACGTAATGTATTCATGATACATAATTAAGTTAAAATGGTGCGTTTTGTAGATCTTATTAGAGCAGTTACCCAAATAGTTGATGACAGATGTATGTTTAAATGAATCAACTTTAGCTACAACTATACCATGAGAAAGAGCAACTAGTTTCTATACTATAATTTGTTTCAATTTGAATTTGGGTTATGATTATAGTTAGACAGTAAGGGGGAAAACATTACACTATATTGTACAATGCTAGTATCGAATTATGAAAGTATTAATCGAGAAAGACTTAAATCTTTGTCTATAGAGCCAGAGACATCGAGGTGTTATCCCGTGGCCATAGGGTATATAATATGTAAACGAGGGAAGGCAGGGCGGTTATCTTCTAACCCTCCTGTTTGAATAAAGAAAACGCCATGTAAAAATGCAGTAATGGGTATCGGGTTATTATAGCTTCTAGAAATATCCCACAAAAGAGTGACGTGAATGTAGAAATGCCTATAGATAGAGCGAAGAAAAAAAGGGTGGACATTCCAGTGTCGACTCAGGCTGGGTTGAGAAATAACAAAAGAAACCCAGAGGAAAGAAAGAAGGAAAGAAAGAAGAAAGAAAGGAAGGAAGAAGGGAAGAAGGAAAGAAAGCAGGGAAGAAGGGAAGAACGTTCGACGCGAAGGAAGAAAGAAATGAAGGAAATAAAAAGGTGGAACTAGTCTGCAAATCCGTCGATATGTTTAGAACTTGTTTATTTCCATGGTCTGCAGAGTGTATCTGCCGCCAGTCATTGCTCCTCCAATCCCAATTGTGCGGTTGGAGCCGGTGCTGTCGACATGGTTGTTGTTCCTCCAATTTGGAGCTACTCCGTGAGTTGGATCGTCGATAAGGACGGTGATATCGACACTTTCACGGTCAATTGGGGAACCCGCTCGTTTATTGCTCTTCCTTGAGCCACTCGATTTGAGGTTTGGGTTAGAATGAGCGAGAGTTTCAAGTGGTTTATTCTTGTGCTGGAACAATGGAGGGATGACAGGGAGTGATGGGGCTTCTCTGAGGGTCCTGTTCCCGTAAGTGTTTGAGTCGATGGGTGAGATGGGGCTTATATTGCTATCGAAATGGATGTCGAGGAATGAAGAAGGATATGTGCTATTGGCTGCTATGGAGCGACGGTCATCATCGCTATAGTCAGAAGGTGATATACCTTCTTCAATGTAGGTACCATATTGGAAGCGGTCATGGAACGGAGAGCGGTAACCTTCTACCTCGGTCATCTCTGTGGCCACTGATGCCCTATCGCCGATCTTCAAGGGTGCGGGTTGTGGGATGTTCAAATATTGCTCACGGAGTTCAGGAGAGGTGAGTTGTGGGCGGAGTGTATGTTCGTGAGGGGGAACTTGGATAACAGGGAGGGCAATATGAGAGCTTGGGGCTGGTGGAGGGTTTGGAACATCGGAATTTGTGAATGCCCTTGGGTTCGATGGTGTGATTGGCGTGTATTGGTCATCGATGTTGGTGGCATCAGTGGCAGTGGTATTGGCTCTCTCAAGGGTAACTTCCTGTCGAAGGCTTGTTGGAGTCACCTGCGAAGGCCCCTTAGCTTTACCGTTGGTTTGTACAGCGATTGGGTATCGATTTCCACGAGACTGTCTTTCACTACCAGTGAAGACACTCGAATGGATAGATGAGCCGACAGAGGTTTCTGAACCTAAGCTTCCTCGTTGTTCCTTCAAATTCTCGTGGGAGAGTAAGTTACGGAATTTGAGCCTGGAAGCGTTTGCAAGATCCTTGAAACTGGGGTTCGAGTTCTTGCGCTTGTGCTTCTTTGTAGGGGTTACCGTGTTTGATCCGGATGGGTTTAGAAACTCGGAACTATGACCCATAGCGGCGGAATCGGCTCCATGAATAGTCAGAGAAGGCAGAGGTGGGGTTTCTCCATGGGCTCGATGATGGCCACGACGGCTAGTCTCCTGATCGCTCGAATCGTCATATTGAGCGAACATTTGAGTGCTTGTATTACTCGTGGCGTAGTGTCTACCTTCGATCGAGACACCCAAGCCATCATATGTCTCGGATGGAGCAGTGACGACAACCTCTGGCTGGTATCCGATGGTGACGCTTTGCTTGGATGAGACCTTCGAGTTAACCTTTTCATTTGTAGCATTACGGCTTCCCTTGCGAGATCCGGTGCGATTAGATGGCATACGGCTCCAGCTTCGGCTACGTGCCATTCTCTCTCTCTTACGGTTCCTCACAAAGAATATAAGAGATGCTAAAGCAGCTCCGACGACCAAACCGGGTGCAAATCCTGAGGCGAAACCGCCTGCTGTGATGACGGGACAGTCATCTTTCGAGATAAACCCTGCAAGTTTCTGGGCCTCAGAGAGTGAAGTTGAATTTCCTCCACCCTCAGATGGCAAAGAAGTAGAAATTGGCTGTTTGTCGCCCACACTTGTCGGCCAGCTACTATACTCAAGTTGACAGTGGTTGCCATCACAAAGATAACCGGGAGGGCAACATTTTCCGCTGCTGCAGCGGGTAAGTAGCGACGGTGAGCTAACAGCCCCTTCGATGCTGCTACACTCTGAAGTCCCGATCACACGGCAATCTTGGCCTGTGGGGCAGCATCCAACTGCCTTATTCCCGAGAACCGGTATACAATCGGTGCCAGTTGGGCAACAGAAGTTAGAAACGCTTGGATTGGTGCATCGTTTGCTTCCTGCCCCGCAATTATCATTCGTGGCCTGTCGTGCGAATAAATCAAGTTCCGGGTACGATTTCCCTGAGGTTGGAGATGCTGATACTAAAAGACATATCTGGAGAAGTGCTGTCAAGACGACGAATATTGTGGTTGATCTTGCCATTTTGTTGTATTTCGTGCGTTGCGAAGCTTGATGGTCGGGCTCGAGCTCTCGGATAGTATATATTTGACACCAATGACGACAAAAGTCGAAAGGGAGAAAAAAAAGCTGCCAGGCTCAGTTTCAAAGGAAAGAAACGAAAGACTCTGTGCAATAAAAATAAAAGGTTTCCAGCCTCGAGTTTCTTCCTACTATCCGGGTAGGCAAGAAATACAGAAATAGTGTGATTAATCCAAACGAGCGGAAATGTGTATAGCCAAGGCTCAAGTATGTAATGATCGACTCTAGCAATCAATTATACTGCCCTAGCCTTTTGGGTAAAAGAAGTGCTTGCTATTCAATTTTGATATCAGATTTTAATTGACGAAGTGCTCTGTACCCAATATGGAAAAGGATTGCGGCCCAAAGGTTGAAGCAAACAAGTCACTAGTGCTGGAGTCTGGTGACGGTATGACCATATGAGGGTACAAAGTTGCGATACCAAACGAAGGGCAGGGCCTCAAAGAAAGGATACTGAAAAAAAATGAAGAAATCAAGAGGAGACACCTTCGCTTTAATCAATCGAAAGAATGAACCTCGAATATACCAACCCAAAGCCAAATTAAAAACTTAACGGTCCCCGTCTAGATTATAGCAAATGTTTCAGAATATTAAAACAATGCTGAGGAAATTCGACAAAAAGGAATTGAAAAAAGAAATAAAAATCAAGGAAAATAATTAAGGAAACTCGTGTCTACTGCTTTTTGCAATAGTATTTGTGAAGAATAAAACAGTGCGGAGAGAATGGAAACTTTAAGAAACCATCAGCGTGGAAACACCATCGAATATCAACAAGTCATCCCACAGGACAATGCGGTGCCTGGCTGCTTAATCGCGTCTTCGGTCGGATCATCCTTGCGCGATCTATAGTTAATAGCTATTTTTGCTATTCAAAGCGTCAAGATCTTTTTGCAAGTTTCCCTTAGCTACTAGCTACTGGAGCGAAATGCTAGTGGAATCACAATGCTATATTTGCATCTTGCATTAATGACTGGCTAGGGCAGGTTGCAGGGTTAAGACGAGCCTTAAGGTTCAGCAGAAGTGGGTATCCGGATGGTGACACGAAAATTACAGACACTGGCTGAATTTTGACATTCGGAAGAAGGTCTATCAAATTAGGCAGAGTTATGGGCCAATGAAGCCAGAGCTGGAAGTATGGGTATGATGAATCTCTCTTATTGAAACTAGAGTAGCCGCCTACCACCTGTGTGATTGGCTAGACTGTCATCTACCCGATTACTGCGCGAGCTTTTTTGAGAAACAAGCTAATAACAAAAAAAAAGAATGAATACAATCAGGACTAGTCGACTTTAAAATACTTTCGGACAGGCACATAAGAGACCAAATTTGAACTTCGAAGGACAGTTTAGAAGAGGGAAAAAAATGTCTATATGACAAGGGTCTACCACAGGCAGTGGGTTGGAATTCTCGGTGCAACATGATCTACTAATATCATCTTGACTTTCTTCGGAAATCGGGTACTAAGAATTTCGAGGCTAACCTTCCAGTGCGAACGAACACCTGGTCAACATAACCTCGAGGGAAGTTCTATGAGCCTGTTCGCCAACTGTTGATTTTGGAACGAAAGCGCGTAAACCCATGCCAGATATTTTGAGACTTTGAGCCAATTAAATGGCAGAGTAGAAGCTGTGGAACTTGGCGTTCGCCCCATCTTGTGCGTGTTCCTGCCCAGCGCCTCTCCGCTCATTATGATTCGCTCGAACCGTCGACGCAGCTTAGACGCCCTGTTCAAAAAAAAAAGTAGTAATGTCTTTAGTGTGTGGTTTCACACAAGGCAAGTTGAACTTGAGTATTATTTTATAGTAAGTCATGGTGTCTCAGAAACTAATATTCGCTGCATAGACTTCCTCCCTCCATCACAGCTCCATAGTTCTCAAAAGAATATAAGGGCCGCAGACCTAGCTACTCTGTTAGCTTCTTTGACCCAAGCCTGGACTGGGGGTTACTGTTAGGACAGACATGAGCCCATATTTCCTAAACACTTGGCCACATACATAATTCGAAGTCAATATTCCTACTATATCCGATAGTATGATACAGAACAAAACTAGCCCTTTGGCATTTATAATTGAGGGTTTAGAATGGAAGAAATATAGGTAATTGAATTTTGTGGAAGGAAAACGCGCGCTTCAACCCGTTCAGATCTATTGTTAGAAATCATTGAAGGCATGTGCCTCACTAATGAGGACGCCTGAGCACCAACAGGCCCTTGATTTTTAACCATCCAAGCAAGGATGACCGGTCTTGAGCCACTCTGACCGATTTGCGCAATAACCTCATGTATCCATCTTCTCGAACGGTTTGTTTGCTGGGCAGCTTATTTCCCGAAGCGACCAAGTTTAGCCATGGCGGCGATGGCCCACACCTCCATAATCCCGTCCCGCCTCCCTATTGGTGCAAAAGAGGGGGCATCTACAACTTCTAAATCCATCTTTTGCGGGAAAAGAGCAAACCTCAACGGGAGAAAAATGAGTGAACTTGGTAAGCCTCCGGATGCACGGGTGATCCCTACCCACCGTCTCCATGTACTTGCATTATAGGGATGCAGAAACGAGACTCGTGCTGCAGGCGCATGCGTTGAAATCGAGAAAAGGGAGAATATATCTTCAACTCTTTTGCCGCCATCACCGTTGTTCTGTTCTTCCCTTTTGATCCCCATGCAGCAGTTTGTCAACCCAGTCTAAGTGCTTCATCATTTTTGTTTTTGCTTTCTTTATCTCGTTTCGTTTGCCCTTGCTCAGGTAAGTGACGTCGAAGTTCGACAGCTGTCCCTCCAGACGGTTGATATCTTGTGGAATGTCACACAGAGCCACGTACTAATTCGCGCTGGGAGTTCAAGTTGTGCAGGCCTGGTGCTTGATACTATTCATTCCTAATCGATAGCAACATCTAATCTCGACAGTATCCCTTCCAACGCATCGATATTTTATCATCGTGTCTAAAGTGATATCGTGATATCGATATAATCCTTTTCGACGGTATTTCGGGTTTCGACTTGGTAGCTTCGATCTTAAATTTTTATTTTATCTTATATTTTATATTTTTCGTTTTACTTTGGCCGTTGGGACCGTTGGTTTAAGCACAGGTAAGCTTATGATTCTCGCCGCCATTCATACATAAAAATCGAAATACCCTTCCTTTCTTCCTTCACTGCGCACCCCCCTATAATTATTTGAAGTTTTCCCTGGAAGATTGGCGACTGGAGAGATTTGTAGTCCATAGCGGTAAAGCAGCTATATAAGGGATGCGAGGATGTGAGAGCGCTTAATGCAACATCAACACTTTTTTTCGTCAGACTCTTAAGCTCGAGGGCTCGGACTCTCGGACATGGATGTCATACGCTTTGCATTGCCAGTGCTCCCTTCATGCGCCCCAGTATACGCCGTTCTAAACAAAAGCTTCATTTCGTTTTTTATGCTGGGTGGGGTTTGAAACCCAGTGCTGTTTGATGTCTCGATACTGGAGCTGGGCCATCGAGATGTATTGGATCCAGCAAATATGCACTTGGCTCCCTGATATGTCTGCTAGTTCGTCTAGCCGTCATATAATCTTCGAACCTACTTTCAATATATTCTCGTGGCCATTCCTATCTTGGGATCTTCTAAGCCTTTAGCCTGTCGGTACTTGCTTCCCTACCCGTCTGTAGCTCTTCAATACTGTCCTAGGTCCTCAAGTTCATCTATATTTCAGCGCCTACGGCTGCATTCCTTTCAGTCTACAGAGGAATTTTTCCTAAAGCGACGCATACCGTTTCGGGGTGTTCATCTAGAGGCCAGGTTTTATTCTTTGCCTCCTTTCAGACTGCGGTTGCCTTCCTTTTATGTCACTCGAGAGGCCTGGTCTTCTAACACTGAATCGATCCATTTGTTTCTGATATTTTACGAAAATATAAAATAAAAAAAACTAACATCTTTGTTAGATACATCTCCAGGTCGAGATCCTCAAATTATATTCTGGAAACAGTAAACTTCGAGTAGACCTCGCTAGATAACTCTTTTATTTCACAATGGCGACCACCACCACCACCAGCCTCAGACGGTCCCCAAAGCCAACCCTTTCCGCCATTAACACATCATTCACCTCACCAGCACTTTCGCACTCTCCATCTGTGTTCTCGTCGGCCACAATATCCTCCATGGCTTCTTCAGTGTCGCCTGGTATTGCCATTCTTCAGCATCCTTCCCCACGTAGGCTTGAAGCCCTCAATTCACCACTGTTGAAGACTGATATGGCCCTCCCACAATTCTCCACTGGGCGTCCTCTTTCTACCGGCTTGGCTCACAATCGAACTTTCTTCGATATTGAAACCTCTCCAACAGAATATGACAGCCCAGCTTCATCCAACAGCGACTACTACTGTCTACGTCAGGGTACACACTTTAGACAACAATGGAGTAATGTCGAAGACGCCCCTACTCCACCCCCAAGTTATAACGTCTGCCCAATCACGCCACCAAATGCTGCTCAGCGTAGTGCAATCAAACTTTGGGAGAGCGGGGTATCTCATGGGACTCCAGCTCCCCCAAGTCCTCCTCCCGCAGCTGGATTTGATCACGCTAGCTCTAAGCTGCTTTCACCCATTGAGCACGACCTTGAGGAATTTTCATCACAAATCAATGAGATTCACGAACACCTCGCTCATTCAGATTCCGTTTTCAAGCAAGGCATGATGTCGGTTTACATGCAACAAAATGCTGCTGCTGCTCGTCTAGCTAGCTCCCCAACCGAGGCACTCTTCACCGAGGCTTATCTTTTCCGCCCATCGAGTGTGGACTCTGTTTCTTCGACTGCAAGCTTCCATAAACGCGAGCGTGCTTGTCGCCAGCGCGCCGCCGAGGCTCAAACACGAGCCATGGTTGCTGCTCGACAGCGCGAGGAGCAACGTAAAGAGTTCCTCAAAATCACACTGGTGGATAGGATCGAACGCGAAGTCGCCGAGATCGAGCGTCGTGCCATCCGTGACTTAGAGATGGTTCGTGAAGCTCGTTACGCTCTTAGAATGGAGATTGAGCGACAGAAGGCCCGTGACCGCAGAAGGGCTTTGGAGGCTGAGCTCACCATTGAAAGAGAACGACAGGCAGCCTTGGATGCTCAGAGAGAGGATGAAGAGGAAGCCGATCGTCTTCTTGCCTCGCTTAATGCTGCCACTGAAGCAATTACGTTGGAACAATCCGGGGTAGTGGATCATGAGGAGGAGGAGGACCAGGGCGCTCAGGAATGCGTCTTCCACCTTGCCGCTGACTTCCATCTTTGCCCCGAAAGTTCTTTTGTGGAATATCCTTCGTCCCCATCCCTCACCCACTCTGCCTCCACTCGTCCATCGACCTCACACTCTCATCAAGCACCCCCACCTTTGTCGCTCCACTGCACAGTTCTTCCAACCCAACTACCGCTTGCTCCTACCTCTGCCACATCCTTGAAATCGCCATTTATCACATTTTTGTCTTCGCCAATTTCTCCCTGTTCTCCGATTATGCAAGGGGGGTTCGCATTTGCGTCTGCGCGATCGAGTCTAAACATGGATATAGGCCTTGGTTTTGAGCTTAACTTCAACGATCTCGGCACGGACATCACCGGCATCGAAGGTACCACAGGCATTGTTGCTGCATGTGCATAGAACAGCTCCACTTTTTCCCTTTGTGTCTCTTACATGCACTTGTTACGAGCTTAGGTTTTCTTTTTAATCTTACAGTAGTTGATGTTGGTTTAGTCAACGTTCATTCGTTAATGCCCAGCAGCTACTATAATACTTCTTCTTGGGACTATATGGGATCGATCGACCGCTGGCGTCCGTTATTTTTGTGGCTTATCACGAGAAGGGAAAAATAAAAAAATGATTCTCTTGCGCATGCACTCACAAGTTCGTTTGCCTTTTACTTCCTTCTGTTTTGTTTCAGCTCTTCCAGCATGGGTGTCTGGAGTCAGATATTGACGCAACGTCTATTCTCTTTAACTATTCAATCATTATTATAATTTGCCCTTTCCGATTATTTCCCTTTATTCTTTGTACACATATACCTCTGTCCACATATTTTATACCCCTCAGCTAGTATAATGCTGCAACCTGTCGTTTCCGATTCAATATCACTACAGGATTAGATTCCTCAATTTCCAACAATGTTGTCTCATACCAAAACCGGCGCCTCCCGTTAGTGATTGAATAAACTCGTGTGCCGCAAGCGTTTTGAGTGGTTTGTACATGAATCATGGAAATGCATGATCATAGGACCGTAAACCGTAAATGGGCAAACCCTGCCGACGACTGCAAGATTTTTGGTGTTTGTTGGATTGTTCACGGCATTGAGTTGCATATCACAGTGGTGTCTATATATAGGGTCTAAATCTACGTACAGATCGGAAACACTCAAAAGTCGAAAGCACTGTTGGATGCACGCAAGGGGGAACATCACCGATCGGGTATATGGTGACAACCGGTCCCTTTAGCGCTTGCTCATAGGCCCTCGGAGTCTGCCACTATCATGCCAGGACTGATCTACACCTTGAATTTCCAATTCGCACCATGATATGAGAGTTCTATAGGTCTATTGGCGTCTCGATGACGAACTAGACCTTACTCAGCTAAGCGCAGTACCCATAAATCGGTCGTGTAAAAGATGTACGTCTACGCCTGACGTTACATTTGAGTGGATTCTGTGGCTTTGACTTGTGGATTTCGAAAAGAAAGGTCCCAACAGTATCCGGTTTTCGAGTCCAACATGCGCGACAACATGGCAGCTAGGGGCCAGTAATTTCGAACGGATAGAGCAACCACATGGTATAAAGTGCAATAAATTTTGAGGGCCGCGCACTAGGAATTTTCAGGAGGCTTTGTGCCGTGCACGTGTTCTCCAGTTCGATGGAATTGGAATAAGGGCTGTTTTTGCTGTTCCCATGATCCTACACATCAAAAATTCAATATTTAGCTTCGAATATAGGCTTCAAAACATTTACCAATATGCATGAATCGATGCTCTTACTGCAGGACGCTACATTTACTGACCAATATGTGAACTCAACCTGCATCTATATCTCCAACATCCGTGCCGTCGATGCCTCGCTCCTTTCTGTTACGTACCAAGACATCGTGCAGCACAAGAGTGTGGGACAGGCCGTCAGATCAGGATATTATTATGGTGATTATTTTTTTGGTCTAGGGAGTATCAGAGAAGTATCAGAGTTTTGTTGGATTAGCTCGGCTTATACAAAGGATTCAGAGGCTACGGGCAGCAAATCACCTAACAAGTTCCCCAAGATGAGGGCTTGGAATAATTGATATTGATTGATTGATTGATTGAATGGTCATTGGAAATATCCACAGAGATAGGCCAGCATGATGACAAAATTTGAACGAAGTGCTTTGTCCAGAAAGCACATAGACCACCCTTTGATGTCAAAGATACGTACAGGAAATGATGATAAATATCTCTACAATAGCTCCTCTAGACATGTTGAAATAAATTATAAGAAAGAAATAACAGAAATAGAGAGAAAAATAACACCACAGGAACAATGTGCAGGCAGCATGACAAGCTCATTAAACTCTATAGACCAACGAAACGGTTCAGTGAATAATAAAAAATAAAATAAAAAGAGAGACAACACTCAAGCAACAAGCCACGGAACCTCGTAGAATCAAACTAATTGCCTGCCTCCCCTAACTTTTCTTGGTGCTTCCTTAGATGGGCTCTATAGTTATCCTTCCTCGCCGCCTGGAAGGTTGTAGCACAACCGGGCCACTCACACTCGATCCTGCGCTGCCTACTATCCGCATGAACAGACTTAATATGGCGCGTAAGATTCATCCTTGGAGCTGCAATGTCGTGTTTGCATATGGGACATTTGAACAGCATAGTCTTCTTTTGACGCTTTGGTGGCGGTGCACCGGCTGCACCGGATGTATTATTGCCCTCTTCTTTGAGAGGTGAGCTTCTACGCCGTTTTCGTGGTTTTGGGGGAGGGACTTGGGGTGGTGGTGTCGGAGGTGTGGGAAGAAATCGAGGTGTTTCCTCGGGGTTAGTGTAAGGAGAAATCGGCGAACCGGCAAGAGTGCTTAGGAACGGGTTAGCGAGTCTGTGCATTCCCTGGTTTGTTGGTGTGATTGATGCTGATATTGTTGGTTTCAAGTTTTCAGCATATGTTGTAGAGATTGATGTAGGTATTGAAGTGGGCGGAGGGTAGTAGGTGTTAGAAGGTGAGTTCGCCGAACTTAGAAAGTCCTCCGCAAGATTCCAGCCAGAGCTAGGAGCAAGATAGTATCCGGCATGCTCTGGTAAACTAGATACCACGAGAGGATGGCCATGGCGATTCAATGCCCAGAAAGAGTCGAAATTATTGTTTGTGTGGTAATGTGCATGGGAAGGTTGCGAATATGTTTTGGATACTGGATTGCCATAATGAGATTGTGACAAGGCTAATATATTATCCTGATTTTCAAGTGTTAGAACGGGATCCAAGCTTGGAGCATTGATGATCGATGTATATGCAGTTATAGGTCCGCCGGAAAGATCCTGATCACTGTTTTCGATCGGGAAGCACGATGCTGTGTCAGAAACGAGACGACCTTCAGGTGACATCAATGTCTTGTCCAAAAAGTCAGACTGTATCCTAGCCCTTACGCTTCTTGACGAAGCTAGACTCGCTGTTGCGGGAGAAAAGGGTTCTGGGCCTTCAGAAGGGGTTTTGAGCTTGGATTTAGACTTAGGACTTGGTGTTAATGTTGGTAGCTGTGTTGGTATCTCGTCTTCATCTGCGATCCAAGACTGCATTTCCTCTTCAGCTCGATGATTTCTGCATGCACTAGAGTATAATGCTGATCTCTTTTTTGAGCCAAGTCGGAATGACTCCGAGCTAGTCATGTTGGCAGCACAAACGGTGCATAGATAGAGGACTCGCTGAACAAAGGCATGAAATTCAGATTTAGTACATTCGACAAGCTAGGTGAATAGGGCATGTTAGAAAGTACTTTTTATGATAGTAATACTCCAGGGCGATGACATACTTTTGCAAGTCTGACTAATAGGAGTTCTAAAGAATTTATTGTGGAAATCCAGCCGCAGCTGAGACTATCCATTGCAACATCTACTGCTTGACTGAAAATATTGAACTCCGAGCTTCTGAGTTTTTCGATGATATGCCGCTTTACTTTATCAATGAACATAATAGACGACGACGAGATCCAAGCGGCGTTTTTTGGAAGCAGTGCTGTTGTATTATCGAGAGTTCTTGTTGAGCCCAGGGTATCTTCGTCGCCGCCCGTCAAGTAGAGTACCAGAGCATTAACAATGCGGTGGTTTACTAATTACGGATAAAATCTTGTCAGTAAGATTATTTGTAAAAGAGCACGGTTCTTGGGATGAATGAACTTACAGGTAAAATACGCCGCAATAGTGGTGAAAACGACACCAGCGATTAGCTGCATCCAAAGAAGCGCCTTCATCATTGGACTGCGATCTTCGGGTGAATGGTATGCAGCAGGCTTTGACGCAGCATCCATATTTGTGGATGGGCCCGTCTCTGTAGTTTGGTTACACCCTGCCGCTGCGTCCTTTTTTGGAGACAGCTTCACTCGTTTGGGATTTGGCGATGAAGACAGAGCCCAGGAAGTCATGTACTTAGATGGCCATCGGATTTTAACGATAATCTCGAAGGCTGACCTTTCCCAAGTAGCTTCAATTATATTCCTCCAGTCTTCTAGCTCTTTGAAGAAGGCTTCTATCTGCTTCCTACGTTCATACCTCTGTTGGGGAAGTATTTGGTTGATGCTATCACACAGGTGAAGAATGCTATAAACCTCTCTTAGCGCTGTAGGATATGACGCCTTCTCGTTACTGAGCTCGATGAAGGTTTGAACTCCGAGACTCAGAAGGTCGGCATGGTTGGGGAAGTCGAGAGAAAAGTCATAGGTATTGATGAAGCCGTCATTAAAGGCTCGCTCGAGTGTGTTGTAGCCGTAGAGTGATACGTTATATAGTCTACGAATAGATCTCATTCCCTCTTGCCCTATCTGTGACCTGAGGATTCTTCTCCGAGAAGGTGAATTAAGGTATTCCTCAAGTTTCGATACTGCAGTTGGCTCTGTATTAACTGTAAGGAGTTCGGTTGGGCGACCCTGCCCGGAGAAGAAACGATAGCCGGCATGACGAAAATTACTAGGGACCCTTTCGAATGATCGCTTTCGCTTTGGTACCCTCGTACTGTCTATGAATTTTTTGTTATTTACTCCTAGGACAGAGCCAATTACACCCAATGACTGGACTGCCAGGGTTTGAAGTGGTGCTGTTTCAGAGAGTGAGGTTGCCGAAGAAAGTTGTGGTTTAAATAAGGGAGGTGACTCGTTTTGAGTGAAAGCAAGAAGAAGACTTCGGACAGAACGCTCTGATACTTCCAGAGCAACGTTCTCATATTCTCCAAATGTGGCTGTAGCGTACCAGTCGATGGCGAGGAAAACCTTTTCAGCAAGCCCCATTCCGAGCTCGCATAGTGATGTCTTGTGTTTGAGGTTCACGAGAGCGGAACAGCAACTTGGGCACCCCTCTGCATGCAATTCATACTCTTTAAAGGATCCCAACATTTCCACCTCGCAGTTTGTCCGCTCATGATGTGTCCGTAGGTGCGGTGACAATTTTGTTTCGTTTGCCTGTATTATTCGGCGCATTATTTGTAGTGCGTTATAAAATGCTTTGGCAGCTTGCATTTCGGGATTTCTGACGTATCTAGCACGTTCAAGGTTGACGTCTTTGGAAGGAGCCAGAGAGCTAGTTAACGTATAACTCTTAGTACGATTCCATCCTCAGAGGACCCGGATTAATTTGACTCGGGGACTTACGTAACCTGATCTGTATCGATATCCACTGCTTCTGTTTTCCAAAGATATATCCAAGGCGTGGAAACGACTTTTCCTTGTTTATTTTTGAGCTCTGAGCCGCCAAGTAAAATTACATAAGGACTTTGGAGTTCTAGCTCGTCAAAGTCTAGTTTTCCAGGGACTTCTTCGTGGGTATAAGTATCAAGGCTCAGAGAATATGACTTCGATTCAAGAACAAAGAGATTAGCTCAACGACAGACCTTTTATGTAGGAGGAAGGGATGTGATTGAGTGATCGAATCACAGAATTTTCTGCACCCACCTGTGGTACGTCCTGATACCCGGTTGGAAAATATTGTTGGATCTCTGAGTTCGCACTGTTGTACTCGTTGCTAACATGTCCGGACTGACTTGACCAGGGGTTCTCCACAGATTGGCTGTCGTATCTATTCGGAGAGTCCAATATCCAGCTAGTCATACAATCCGAATTGTTGTAGTAGTAGTCTGAAATTCGTTCTGTGCTCTCGGGCTGTCCGTGCTTCCTTGAAGTTTCCTGATCATTGTGCCGGTACATCTTTTCGAATCGATACCTGAGGGCCAGGCCAGGTAGGGCTCTGTCGAGCTCGACACGCCCAACTGTTAAGACTCGAGATCGAGCTAGCTCTGCTTAAATTTCCAACGTTCTCCTCTTCCTCTTCCTCTTCCTTTTCTTAGTAATCTATTTCCGTCGTAACGTTACCGGTCCAGAAATCTTTTTGTTTTTTCTTGAGATATTTCGTTTTTTTTTCGTTTTCTGATTTCCCCCCTCAGAGAAATTTCTCCTAGGGAAAAGTCTTTGTGATAAAAGGCTAGAAACTGCGAGGAGGCCTTCTGCAAATTGGTGGCCTAGCTTAGGGATTGCCTAGTTTTCGGTTCATGGACTTCCAGTAAAGTTTGCACTGATAGTAAGTACTGCCACTGTCGAGATCCTTGTTGTCGAGTTGCTGTTGTGCCTTAATAGTGCAAAGAAGCATGACCACACGACAACGCAAATCAGGGAAAAGAAAATTTATAACAGTTGCGAGAAAATTGTTAAGTGTAAGTGTAATCAAGAATGGGCTCGAACACAGTTGGGGGCGCTCTTCCTTATGTCAGACAGCATCTATTTTGATCATAATGAGCATATTGCTGCCGGGGGAAGCTTCTTAATTAACAGGTATTTCTTAAAGCTGGGCAGTGCTAGCTAATCTATAAGATCGTTGCATGCTCCGGCAGGTCAGTACTCTATTAACCCTTCATGTCAAATGAGAACGAGGCTGACGCTGCTCCCGTCACCCCAATTCCGCACTTCTGCGTTCTGCGTCTAGGTAAGTAACTATTCGAATCATGGATGGCATGGCCCGTTCAGAGAATACGACGGCGGGGGGCTCGTTAAATCTTGCTTCAATTACACGCGCCAATGTGAAATCGAAACTCGGATGCAGATAGTTCTAACGGTCACCGACACCTGATAGGTATGCCGATGTATAGACACGCCTGTATACAGGATCGGAGTAGCATCGACTTCCCCTCACAAGGCCTGTCAACCAGGACGACGCAAATGGTAGCTCTATCGCTGCCATGCTAGCTCTATCGGCCAGGCAGAAGCAAAACTTTTGTTACAGTTGAGAACCTTGAAGTGGCTGTTGGATACATCTGTCAGGCACAACAATACATTGCGGCTACTTGGTTTGGGGCTTAAATCAGTGTATCAAATAAGTCGCCTTGGCGCCAGACTAATCACATAACTGCATGGAACCTGCCACATGCTAACTAACAAGTTGTGCTGCAAACTGAATTAATTTGCAGTACAAGCCAGTGCAAATAGACACTGGTCTTCTGCTTGCATGATGCGTGATACAACCAGCATTTTGATTTCGCACTGCGCATGACTTCCTGGATCTCCCACCCTCTCCCTCTTTCTCTCTGTCGCTAGGAACTCGTCATTTTTCTTTGTTTGTTTGATATCTCTGCCCCAAGTGCTCTTGCAACACAGGAAACCAAAAACTAAGATTGAAAGCTGGGGCATGACAGTGCATCTAGGCTCCGCCTCAAAACTCCCGCCCGAGATGGATGAGCCGCAAGGTTAGCCCCCAGAGCGATGCAGAGTGTTCTGTCCCGCAATATCGATCGGAAGATATAAATAACAATATAGTTTGGTCTTGGTGGGGACGCCAGTTCAAGTCAGCATATGATTGGACGCAGACACGTATGCAGTGCCCTCTCCCCGCAATGAGAACCCGTCGCCCTCAACTGACTTCCTTCGTAAGCTTAAGACCAGGCCGGCCTTAGGTACTAGGTAGATGGAAGTCGAATGACATCTTCCTATGGAGCGGCACAATCCGTGCCATGATTTTCGTTTGTCGCTCGCTGGTCTCGCTGTAACACACGAATCAATAGAATCGGGTTAGCTGCGGCTCCACTGCAGGTTCCAGATTTAGCACACCTTTCTTGTTATTCCAAATTCAGCGTTGTTTGACCTTACGAAAGTTCGCAACGGTCAGGAAGGCCGGTAACTTTACATGTCCTGGAGATTTGCTTTGAAATAAACAAAGGAAGGCTTATCCAGCTTATGGGCTTGGCTTGAGGGGTTATTGACCCGGAGGTATTTCCATAGTCACGAGACTAGATCCGGATTTAGAAGCAGAAATTCTCGGGCGGATCACACTTAATTACTTGATCTTCGGGACGACACATATCCAAATCAAGTCACCAACACATTATTATTACATTATTATTATTATGCATATGCTTCTAGAGAATTCTCCCGCGAACCCCAGTGTCGACCGATTCTTTTAATTCCTGCGTGGCCGCGGTGGAGTAAAAGCCTGTCAAATGATTATTCGGGACACTACTATCGATAAGGGGCGGATTCGAGTCTTACGTGGCTTTGAGCCCATATCCTCGTCTAACTTGGTTGGGAATGGATTCGAAAGTATTCGCGAGACCATGAAGTAAAGTATAAATACCTAGTCCGAAGATCTATTCTCGGGAGATGGATCAGAATGCTGCGGGATAAAGTGGGTCTTGCAGGTGAGTACGTATGATCTGAGGTAGATTTATAAAACTTCATCGCTGCCACTAGCTTTATAATGTTGATGCCTCCGCGGTTTATGCATGCATTAGATCCTCCACACATAGAACGCTCGAAAAACATGCCACAAATTTGCGATGCATACGTATATACGCACAATATTCCTGTTCTGATATAAGAGTTTATAAAAACCCAATCCGTCACCGGTATTTTAACGAGGCTGATCGCTATGTCAGGTTGTTGGGACTCACAGCTATCTAAGGTTCGTATATTGATGCTTACGGAATTCATTATCCCCCCCAAGAACTTATTTTGCCACCCAGCTTTAGTTTAACTTAAAGCGGGAATATAATGGGCCTAGGATGCCAAGAACGAGACATACTTGGCCGTACACAGTATATAACTCTCGGAGATCAAAATTAAAACCCTGGTACCCTCCGAGACTAGTATACCTGGCCGCAAGCCGAACAAACGAAATCTCGAGTTTAGACCTCTCACACGTCTCCGTAACAACATCGTTACGTTTTTCTTCGTTGCGTATTCATAATAAAGGGTATCTTGAGGTGCACGACTGCGCTGATATCCACGAACCATAGAGCCAAAGAGCTAAAGAGGGGACCACAACAATACCCCGTAATAAAGACAAAACCTGATATCGATAGCACCAAAACCAACCTTTGGTCATGGTTGCATACTTTCAAAGAAATGAAATAGGGGAATATACAGAGGACCTATGTATCATGCCATAGACCGTCTTAAATTTTTTATGTGCGGGGTATATGGTATTTAGAGCTGCTAGCTTCTATTACAATTATCCAGATATATCAAAGAGGTGGGGCTAATATCGCATAATAGTTGCTCGACAGTCCATGGCCTGGTCCCACACCGAGACGAGGCTTCGACAAATATGAAATAGTTTCTAGGCTTGGTGCTTTAGAAACTTAAAATCTTAAGCAAGCTTTCGTGTTGAGATGCATACAAAGAAGCGCGAGTTGCCAAAATTAGCCTCATCTTCTATCATATAGGAACTACCCCAAACCTATCAGATTAGCTTTTTCAATAGAATTCCGCCATCACTCTCCACTTCGCGGCACATTCCAAGCGTGGATATATTGTTGGCGGGATGCTCAGCCTCATAGATTTTGAAACTGTGCTACTTGAGTTGGCGGTCTGCGGAAGGCTGTGCAGGTGCACTCTGCGGAAGTAAAATTATATTTCGTAATGCTACAATAAGGCAAGGGAACGCATAAGCAACAAATTGGTATCCGACCCAGTACCCATGTTTACAAGTTCAGCGGCGCGAACGGCGCAGTGTCTGTCGTATAGTTGGGTATTCGACACCACCGAGTTCACGAGTTCGTGCCGACATTAGCTTTCGGGATGTGCCACCCGATATTTGTGTTGTGTGTTGGAATTCACAACCAAACTGTGTTGGAAGCCCACTTGGTTCTGCGCCTGGTCTCGAGGCTACCATTGTTACACCAATCATCTGCCTGCAACACAGGCCATGGCCACGAAGCCCTCGCCACCAACAAAAGACCAACAGATGTCAACCCGATGATACATTACGTTTACTCATACAAACTTTCGATGTTTCGGAGACCAGGTTGACCTTGCTCCCAATTCACTAGTTGCCCTAGTACTAGGTATCATGTGTGGTGCAAACCCTCAAGACTTTTGGCAAAACCAATTGAATGCTTTGCAGCTGATCGATGTTGGCCCGGCCTTGCGAGGCGTAGCATATGGTACTTATTGGATATGCGGCGTTCCGAAGCCTACGTTTGATCACTGCACGTACTAGGGCCTCTCATCTTCTAACAAGGTTCTGAAACTCTAGATCAACTGACAGGTGACCAAATGTTATGTCGAAGATGGCAAATCATGCATTCACACAGGGTCCTCGAGACTTATCGTTCGGTTGGGAAAAAAATGCTAGTGGAAAGCCATCGGTGCAATCGATAAAAAGAGAAATAAGGTTCCAAATCTCAATATAGCGGCTATGGGGAGTGGATGTATCTAGGTGTTGACAAGGCTAGGAGTTTCATGTCCATAGCCGGAAGCGCAGAAGGCGTGTGAAGGATCCGAGCATAACTTGCACCGGAGAATTTAGAAAATATCGGCCTAGGGATAAACCCAAACAACCATTTTGTATCGATGCGATGCGATGCGATGCGCTGGCGCAAAACGAGGGATTCTTCGATTTGGCCGCATTGAAACGGAAACATGGCCACACAATTGTACAAACATTAAATCTAAATGGCTGACAGGCCTCTGTCGTTTAAATATAAGGTAGGGCAGCGATCATGATTCGTGGAAACCCCATCGCATGACTATACATGCACAGTAGATTTAATTTTCCATTCCTCAATCCTTAAATCACCTAGGTACTTTCGGGATTAGTGAGCACTTATACGACAAGCAATAGAAACTTTGGCCTAGCTAGCGTTCCCAATGTCGCTAGTTACCTACAAGGCTCAGAAATACAAAATCCCCACGCAGCACTCTAAAAGTCACTAGCCTACGTGTAGTATTCCATATGACTATATGCTAGCCTCAAAAAATGAGGCGCAAGGCGACTTAAGCCTATTCATATGCAAGAGTTTCATCTAGAGAGTTGAGAGCGAAAGCAGCAGTGTGAAGGGGGTGAAGTCAATCTAGATTCGTATCGCGAAGTATTTGGTAAATATGGTGGTTTGAAATGTTGGGTTCGTGAAACGAATGTTGTCTAGCCGGCCTAGTCAACTGACGGCGAAGGCATAAAGAAGGAGCTCCCAACAACATCACGTTCCTCGCATCCCTGATGTTTGATATCATAACGAGCAGGGTTACATATAAACCGGGGCGAATAGAGAAAACTCCTCGGTCCTCGGATGGGTTTAGGAGAGAACTGACTAGTACTGGAAGCTTCTGCGGCGTGTAAATTTGCATCCCCCGAGTGATAAAAGTGCCGTCCTCGTCTAGTTCCTCAGTGAATCAGTGAGACCCAATCGCGATATCGAACCATATTTCTACTATGGCGCCATGATCCCGCGGATCCCGATAGCAAGGATTGGTTGATGTTATACGGAGGGGACGTGTGCACTTGTGGCGGCATTAATATTTTGGGGATACTTTGCTCACAAACATGCAACGCCTATATATCTTAAGTCCATTAGTCGAGGTACCTGAATCGGATATTAGAGGTACATGTATACAGGCTCATCATGTTGGTCTTGAGGACTAAACGCGTTTTAATACAGGACTAAAATAGCCCCGAACATACTTTAGCATGTTGCATTTTGAAATAGTCTTGTGTTGCATTCAAGGCGCCTCAACACGGATAATATTATACAGTCTGGTTACGAGACAGAATATTATATGCTCATCCGTAAACTCTGATCTGGGTGGCCAGATAATAGGATTACTCAGACTCCACCCAGGCTGTGAGAAGTGATGTATGTCCAAATAAAGTACGTCAAATATATATTTTCGACATGTCTCGCCGCCAGACCCCTCAACTGTGCATTCGGATGTGCATATGCGCATATGCAATACATATACAAGTCCGGTGTCTCAATCGATCAGGACTAGACTTCACGATACGAGATTAGCGGCCGTGCCCCACGGAGATACAAAAAAATCCGGAGCTATAGAAGGTACACATATGTACACTCTAATTTACACGAATTCCCAGGCATATCGTGAATAGTACTATACTCGCTAGTGCACGATGAGCTAATTGTCAATTTAACAAGCGGCCGCCTGTTCTCGAGGCTAAAAGAGCGGGTTCAAGACTGTAGGCACATTGCATAGAATATTGTAATATTAATTATATCGTGTATATATATGAAAGTTACCCATTCTGCAGATAGTTGTGGGGGCATCGACCAGGATTGGGAATATATCCGACGCTCGTCAACATTGCATTCATACAAAGCTCCTACTTCAATCAAAAAGCTTTTCTTAACAACTCGAATTTTTTATCCTGGGCCATGTTTCATCTTGAAGAATTGAATAGGGTCTGCGTTTTTAATGCGTTCCAATACAATACGTACTCGGTTGTGCGGAGCTATGTTAGTAATAGTATGCACATTCGAGATAATTTTATACATATAATGTCCTTTATACACAACCAACTAAATTTTGCGCATTTCCTGGAGCTTCTATTATATTGTCGGGGTGTGTGCAAGAAGCGGACAAATTGCAAATAATCTAGATAAAAGTACCCCATGCAGAAAATCTTCCCTCAAAGCTCTTCTTTAGCCTAGCCATAGTATCTATAGATCTATCTTATAGGTGACTAGGCCAGCCACATCGAACAGCGGTTATTCAGAAGATTGCAAGCTCCGCCAAAGCTTAGGCCCTCTAACTTTTTGAGGTAGCTCTTGCTTAAAACTCAAACCATTAGATAACAATAATCCCTCAAGAAAAGTGAATGGATAGCATGTCTCAATCATGATATGATGAGGCAACTGTAGGGTGTTATCTGCCTACAGTCGTCCAAGGTGGGTGTGATGAATTCGAATCAACCAATCGTTAAAAAGAAATATAGCCTTTCCGGAAAGATAATGCAGGCCTTGAATTGAGGGCACGTCTAGGCTTTTCGCCTAATTCTACCAGCTTGGCAATATCACACATGGGACCGGATCAAGAAGGTTAATCTAGAACTCTAGTTGTATATGAAACCAGCGCATGTGAGGCGAGTTATAAGATCGGATGTATATAGACGTTACTGGGAGGAATTCGCTCGTCAGCTAGCTTGGATCCCGCAGTTCACGGACATATGAGACAAAGAAAGCTGCTGATAGGGTACCATTGTAAGTACATAATTCCTCGTGCGCATAGGCAAAAGTTGGTTCCATGCTCCTACCCAGACAATGGGCTTCATGTAGATTAAAGAAGGTCCCTACAGGGTACGGCTGACCGTGGCAACGGCAAAGTGGCTTTTATGCATCACATTGCATGACAGAGGTACTCTGATCGGCAGTCGGGCTTTGTGTGAATAAAACTTGCAGATGCAAAAGTGGACATAGTCTCGTTCGAAACAAGAAAAAAGGAAAGAAAAAAGAAAAAAAAATTAAGAAGAGGAATACTCCGTAGAACAACAAAAAAAAAAAAAAAAAAACAATACAATTGAATCCTGCAAAACTTTGTTAGGTAGTTTTCTGTGGAGGGTCGCAGCTTAGACAGCTTTTAAATGCAGTATGAATATGAAACCACGGGCCCGCGGGATGAATCGGCGTCTATTGCCACCTCAAAAGATATTTCCTATGATTTCTCCGGGCAATATAAAATATTTTTGATGGGCAAATAGCAATATTAAGGTTTCAAAGTCGCGCCAAAATTCGGCCTCTCTGCTGTAGTATTGCCGGCGCAGGGCCGTCAATACTACATCTTTTCGTCCCGTGGCGCGTTTCCACCAATAGTTCTTCAAATTCGAATAGAATATACCTGGCTAGAAGTTACATTACTTTATTAATATAAAACTGACAGTAAACGGTAAAACGGCTCCTGGCTTGGGCACCACGGTCACTCCACTTTTGTTTTCCGAGATCCAAATCAGCAATTTTCGCTATATTAAGTCAATTTAATATTGCCAAGCTGCATAAGTGGAGACTCTCCGATTAGGGGGTGTACGAAGAAACAAACTCCTGAAATCTTCGAAACCTCAAATCTGTGCTGCCATAAAGATGGCCCTTAATGCTGTTGATACTATTGTAAATTTATGTATAAATGTGTTGCTTAATATGCAGGATGTTGCAATACGCACGTACATCTACCTAGATAACAGCGCGCGATATATATCAATATGGATATATTTCCCTAAATGACGTCGAAACGACGACAGGCGTCTTTCGCTTTGACACTTAAAATCAATTGACTATAATATCTCAAGATACATACATTGTTAGCCTTGCTGGATCAAGGCAGCCTAGTTGGCGAGATTGCAATTGGCGTTGTAGCTGGCTACAAGTTGCTGGATCTGGTTGAGTAGACGACTGTTAGGATCATACTGAATTTCCTCGGCGCGATCAGGCTCCTACTTCGGACTTCGACTTCGCGGGGGGTAAGATACCCGGTTCAAAGCTACGTGGGAAAAAATTTGCAATGCATACATACCCAACAAGCTCAAAGCCTGCTATGTATGACCCAGGAATCCGGTTCTCGAAGTGTTCGTTGGTGCACGGGAACTAGAGGTGACAGAGGTAAATGGGAAAAAAAGGCGAGCCCTGCCCGGCCGGAGAAAGCGCGGAAGCGGGAAGACTCCCGGATGGTCAATTATATGCAAGGTTCTATTCGCAGGTAGGATGCCAGGTTGGAGCATGCTTAGGAGCTGCAGGAGATATTATATCGAGCACTAAGCGAGTGGATCGTGAAAGCTGGCTTGGGTAGGGGTTCGAGTTACCCTTCCAGAAGACGCCAAGTGTTGAAGAATTACGGAATGCATCAGGTAGTTAGAGTTGACTAGGTTCTAGGTATAAAGAGAGACACGAAAGTTAATTAAACAGAGCAAAACATCTATCCGGCTAATTGGGATACCTTGCAGAATAAACGGCATTGTTCTTCTGTGCGTCAATTTTGGGGGGGCACAAGATGGAGACGTCTACCGCAGCTTGCGCTCGGTACAATTTTGAGAGGTTGGAGCATGTAGACGCCAGGTAGACCGCTGTTTTGACGGGTAATGTCCCGTTTCGAATGTTTCGCTTCTTCATGCAGGAACGGTGAGGGCATTATGGTATCTGGATCCACGGAGCAACGTAGCATTACATGGTGAATTGGTTGGCTGGATCTCACCGAAGAATCCAGCATAGCCGAAATCACCAGAACGAAAACTTTTAACGATCGCCTGACATGCAAGCCCTCGCTTTACTGCATGCGCATGCTCCTTAGCTAAATACTTGTCGCTAGTAACTTACTTCATCCGTAAACTGCACCCCGTACGTGTTTGCGAGCAAAATCCAAGGAATCCCCACGTCTCAACCGGAGATTCTGCAAATAAGTATCTTCCCTGTCAAACTGCACCGCTGTTCTAGGGAAGGACGTACGTGGGCTGTGCTATTGCCCTAGGATACTGAAGGAAAGAGGTTTGTTATCGACGCACATGAATGGTGAGCTCATCCTCGAGCCATGATGAAGCATGAGCGCCTTGCGATTAAGCTGCATAATTACAGAAGGACCTTTAGCTACTATAGAGAGCTCCCACTCTCCATTATACTTTTTCAGTATATTATTCTAAATCAGACAATTTGCAATTGACTGCCTTGAACCACTGCTCGTTCGCTCGCTCGCATTGCGTCCGACAACGGACTTTCGATGTGGAGAACCTCAGACCGTAACAGCTAAAAGATTAATCTAAAGAATGCAAATGTGTATGTATGCGTTGCGATAAGGTCGACGTGGGACGTTGATAGAGGTTGCAATTGAGTATCGTGTGTATCACGTCGGCTTGGCCAAGACTAGTACGTAGTGCTCCACGACGGGCGGGATCTTTGCGCGTACCTAACCGCCTGCGACCCGCAGTTGACCGTAAGGCCGCCGGGAGGGATTAGCCATATTCATTAGCAACCGCAAGTCCTTGATCTAGGTCGTGTAATCTTCAAGCTTAAGCATGACCGTTAAGTCATCAGCCACCCTCGCAAGCTAACGGACCCAGCTGTGGCTTGAGACCTAAAGCCAAAAAAAAAAAAAAAAAAAAGAACCACGTTTCGACAAACCCCCCATGTCAAGGAAATGAACTTTCTTCCAGGACTCTACCTCATTACATACATTGGAAGACCTAGGGCAAGCCCAGTGACCGTGTTTCGATGCGGACAACTAAAATGTGACTAAAGTTTCCCGACTTACTCTGCGGTATTATCATAAAGTATCCGCAGAATATTGGTATGCACAAACACGTATTGGTATCAATTCAACCCCACACATGTGCTTTTTTTTCTTCGAATAGGTAACCTCTTACATACTAAATTTCTTTTCTGAATATAATTTTAGAATCAGGCCTGCATATTGAGCTTTATGCAAACTCCCCACAAACGTGAAACCCCAGATACACAAGTATACTCGCCTCAGGCTTCCGCCCGAATGGGACCAACTCCATATCTGTGGATATCTCGGCTCGGCTACATCACTCGAGATGTCCCGCAGCGAGAAACCTGCAATGTACACGTATTCTGGGAACCAGTCAAACTCTAAGGAATGAAAATCCCCTATTCCGAAGACTTTTTGAGCTTCGGAAGCAATCAGCCACCAATAAAATGAGCATTCCGCTTCCCCGTGAACCGACCTGCGCAAGCTCGAGAACGTGTTTCCATATACTTGGTTATGTCTTCTTTTTGAACGCTGACGATTGAATCTAAACGGATAGAGAGGATCTAGACTCTGGATTCCAACAGCACCGCCAACTAAGCCAGTTCCCGTGTTCGAGGCGCTGGCTCCATAGACTCGTATATCTTGCGCAATCCTTCTAGCATCCGCTTGGTTCGCGCGACAACTAGTTAAGAAACGAAAAGCAAATATAGCGTTAGGTCTGTGCGACAGGGCTTTGCCTGTTTACCCCATATTTCAGGTTGGTTATACCCTGATGGTTGATCGCCGTGGCCCTGCTAGCCATCCTTTGGTATTTCTTGGCCGCCGTTCGGTTCATGGAGCCGTGTATGTTTGTGACAAGTTTTTCTGGTAGAGAATTCAGTCGTTTTTATGCGGGGTGTGCATTGCATCTGCATCTGAAAGTCAGGTACCTACAATCGCAACCTGCCACCTGCCCCCATAGCCCAGCATGAGCACCAGCTCGCTACCAGCATATTTTAATCTTGTGTCGTGGTTTTAGGTAACAATGAGGCAGATGAAAAGCCATGCTGTTTGTTACTTGTGAGACTTTGCTTCTGCATACCGGGATCCATATCACTTTTTATGTCGACCGAAGTCTGGATCGAGAAAGTGAGGTATTTCCCTGGTTGGGGGGTTCTTCTCAGATGCCTGGTTCTCTTTGAATCTGCGAAGGGTTTCAAGACCTAGGTTCCACTAACTTTAGAGTTCCACACTAAAAGATGTCGTAAGTTTCCCGACGTCCTATACTGGTTAGTAATAGGAGGCTGTGGAAGGGATACTGAGAAACAAAAGGACCCATGACGAAGAAATTCTGGAAAATTTTGGTCAACGTTTAAATGCCAACTAAGGCCAGTCAAGAAAGCGTTCATCAGTATTACGAAGAGGCATTGGTCTCCCGATCGCTGCAACGCTGAACCACATAGTGTTTTCGAAAGTAGATGATGATATTCCCCCGCTTGGTATTCCCAGTGTCAGTGAGTGCAAATAGGGTTAGTATGGCTGACCAGTCGATGAGGACAGGGGAGTCCAGCCAGCGCTATTTCCTAGCTTCGTCGGCGGACGGATAGTGTGATAGTGATGCTTTAACGCTTTGCAACACTCTCCCGCGCGAGCTCAGTATCCACTCTTGCTGTTACGTACAGCAAAAACTAGAGCCTGTCGAACCCAAATTAGAACCCCATATCCGTTGTAGTACAGTCCGATATTCTTTCCAACCCCCAAACCAGGCTCCTCAAGCTGTTGACTTGCCCATGGAATGAACAAGCGAGTGGGGTTGTGTAGTTCGGAACTAGGGAGTTGCATCGAAGCGAGTTTTTTACAGATGACCTGCAGTGCATCTTGGCCCGCCACTGTAAATCGGTGACGCTTTGATGAAGGGAATCATAAGCCATTCGCACATCCAATAATTACTTGGTTCCTATTCGATATTGTATTTGCGAGATGCATCGACGGCTTTGATAACTTTGATAACTTAAGCATTCCAACGAGCCGAACCCCAGGTTCCTTTAGTATAGAATTGGTTACAGAAAAACAAAGATTGCACCTGCTAAAGATGTTCGGATTGCCCTGCTAAGCTTAAATTGTATCATGAAGCTAAGGACCGTGCCAGGGAGGATTATCGGTCTCCTAATCCTCGACTTGTATATTGTGATGAGATGATCGGGGCTTCATCACCGAACCTATTTGTAAAATCTTTTGCAAATGGTGATATAGGCTTAAATTTCAAGTTTCCTGGTATACTACCCTTATCAGAAATCTATTGCATATGATTACAACTTTGACGGCGCTGATACAAACTACTCTCTTCATTGAATTCATGAAATTGTCAAGTCGATATCATTCCGTGCAACTTGGGCTCGAAGGAGCTGCCCAACCGTACATGTTAAGCGGAGTCGAGCCAGGCTAGCTGCTCATCGATCCAAAAAAAATCCCCAGATCCATGTTTATTCCCCACCACCCATCTGACCTTGCTTTTTCCATTCCTCACTTCCCACTTCTTCTTCTTCTTCTTCTTCTTTCTTTTTTTTTGACAGGTTGGTCTCACGATCGGAAAGACCTTTTCAAGACGGGCTGAAGTGGATCCCCAAGCGCGGCAAACTGTAAGTGAGCAAGATAACTAGAGGCTCGATGATGAAGATTCCCTAGCGGACAGGTATCAAGAGACGGCATCGGTGTCAGGCGCCCGGTCTGCTCCGCCTTTTTTCTTTCTTTTCCTCGAGGCCTCCTTGGTTGGAAATATCATATGAACTATGATGTCTCTAGCAGAATTACCTTACATATATGGTGTGTATATATATATCCGATGCTACCCATACCCTCCGCAAGACGCCAGATCACGTTAAGTATCAGGTCTGGACCCTGAAAATAAAAGTCGATGACCTGCATCACACGCAATTAAGCGGGAGGGTGTCGTCACTATGTAAACTTGCACAGCCTTAAGACTGTCCATTTGGACTGCTTATTAACAAAAAAAACAAAACAAAAAAAAGGCGAGAGGAAGAAGGAAGTTTTGGAGGGTTGTCAAGATGAAGAGCGGAATTTTGGTTATAGGGGCTTCGCAAGTATTCGAGGGCATTTTCTCCCATACGACTAGCCGGCCTAATGATGCTAGTACAAGTATACTGGGAATGTTTCAATGCTCAGCCAATTGACCAGCATCAATTAGCTAGCCATTCGATGTCTCTAGAACCACTCAATTTATCCGCTTTACTATTGTTTCTATCTTCATGTTGAGGAATAGATGGCCGTAGACTAAATATAGTGACGGCGCGAAGGGAAATGGAGAATGCGAAGACTACCTTATGTTTGTGGATGTTTGTTCCACATTTTTTGAGAGCCGAATGAAACAACGGTCATCTGCAACTAACCTACCTGGATTCCCACTGTTCTCATGATCCTCTAAGGAACCTTCTAAGCAACCTCAATAATTTGATAGGCTAGAAGACCTATTATATGCGGCCATGGGCGTACATACGATTATCGTGCTGGGTGGGATGACTTAAACAAGATCGCGACAAAGCTAGCGCTACGCTGAAATATTGGAACCATGAACGGATATGTCCCCTCGATCAATTGGAGCCGGCAGTTTTAGGATATCGGCTTCGGTTGGCTCCAAGCCTCGAAGGTGAGTACCTTGGAGTATGAATTCAATTTGGTGTTAAAAGAGACCCCAGACTTGCGTCAATAGCACTATAGTCCAGCCTTTTGCATCGTGAATATTATGTTCTAATCTTGTTTCATACTTTATTATTATTTTTTATTTTCAAAAAAAAATAAATAAAAAAAAATAAAAAAAAAGTAGAAGAAGAAGTTCTAAAAAGGGACCTCGGTGCTATCTCGATGGGATTGCCTTCTAAAGGACCGGTTTGATGACAGCACTAGTATTGTCCTGAATTTTGGGACTGCTGGTTTGTGTATCTGTGTTCGGCAGGCTCTTTGAGGTTTTGAACGGGCAAGAGAACCGCAAAAAGTTAGTTTTGTGGTGTCATCCGACCCACGGCTTTCAACCTTGTGGGTTTAGAATAATAACCGACGCATCTTGCCTTGCTGCCAGCTACAATGTAGGGGCTGAGAATATTCGAAGATAAAATGTTCTGGAAGGGGTTATGAAAGCGAGTCGAGAAAAAAAACGAAATAAATTATATACATCTACACAATAATACAGGATGAAGAACGCACTCCTGACAACCGTCCAAAGATTGATTAAAAAAAGGAAGCATATGCACCTGGTGCAGCTTTCCCCACGTAACGGAAATCCACTTTGACCCTACTACATACAGATACAGAACAATAACTATAGGTCAGGCAAACGACCGCTGGTTTATGCGCGAGACCAACTCGGCTTAATAGTACCCTCGATTGAACATACCGTATTTTCTTCTTTTTCTTTTTGAAGTTTTCCCCTTCCTTTGTGAAATGCCTCAAACTAAAATGCCATTTGACTGACGAACTACATTAGCTCGGGAGAAGAGTCCCTGTCGCTATCGACCCCAGGCTGTCTATCTGTCGCCTTTCTCCCGTTTGCTTTCTTCTTCTTGGATATTTCTTATTTTTGGAAATTTCTTTTTCGGTCTCTGGGGGTCCTTCCTTCCAGGTAGTGGTCTTTGCCTGCTGGCTCTAATTAGCTGGACTAGCAAGGTTTGAGATGCACGCAAAAATAAAAATGTTACAGAATGGTCAATTGGTAGCATGTTGATGCTCAGACCAATTGCTTACGACCTCTAACTAAGACTAGAGTAGGGTCCTTTGAACGTACTAGCTACCTGTAAACCTGGATTGTATCCGGTCCTGCCTGCCTGTTTCCTTTGTAGAATTAATTTAATTTAGCTTGGGTGCGGATAGTAGATTCGCGCTGGTCATAATCTGACGGGATTTGGCCTACTGAAATTGTCCTGACCTCCCGCCTGACAAAGCTTACCGCAACAGTCCGACCTCGACCTCCACGTCTTCTGATAAAAAGGAAATGGACTGGACGACGGGAACATGGATATATATTATGCCCCGTCTGCCCCCAACATCCATCTTGGTATTCCTTTATATACATTTTATATATCCTCCAAAGCCTCCTCTCCTTCTTATGTTTTTTGTTAGGACATTCGTTTCTGATATGCAGTTTTGTGTGGACGAGTAGACAGAAAGGCAAATCCAAGAGCCCAGCGGAAGCAACACCAGAGACCTACAATTGGTAGCTTCATCTCAAAGCCGAAATCATTGGCAAAGCTGGACCTTGGGGCTTGAGACACCGACCTCGACCTGGCAAGTTTCGATAATATAATTCGATTACAATAAATTTGCCTCCGCCGCATTCTGCATGCACCAGAAACTTTCTTAACCAGCCCTCTGCCTCGCCAATTTCCCGTCAAGCTCGTCCACCGTTTACCTTTTGTCTCGTCGTTCTGCTTTTTTAGCTTTGCTACTATACTGCCCTGGGTCGAATTGTTCTTTTTATTATATATATTATCCCCCTTTCCGTATCGTTTATTTTGACATCGATTTGACGCCTATTTCTGGACGCTAATGAGCTAAAGTCGCCAGTATAGCTTTGACGAGCGTGTGATTTTGCTAGACGAGCTTGCCACAAACATAATTCCTTAATTCTTATTTTCTACCCTTGTCATGACTACAGCTGGTTTTGTCTACGAACGATATTGATTGTTAGCTTTTTCTTCTTCTTTTTTTTTTCAAGAAAACTGTTTTGCGGCATGCATGCATACATTCCATTTTAAAAGATTCTTGAGTTTCTGTGCCTAAATCACGTATCCTGTGCATTTGTTTGAGGCTCTGAACCCAATTATCGGGATCTATCCAATTGCAACATCACGACATCACGACAATTGAAAAAACAATATCGCTATATCTTCAATTGGAAACCATTTTCCCTCTCTATGGTTAATTCGTCCACATCAACGATTTGAACCTAGGCAAGCGTTGCAATTTAATTCCGCTCATTCGCCCAGATTCGATATATCGTCCTTTAGTGGTGTGAGCATATATCTCCCAGTATATATCACAATATACCACCACAACCACCTCGACCTCAACCTCAACCTTAACTCGACCCAACTACCAACAAATCCAGTTTCGCGATCCTAATACCAAGCTTAATTATTTCCTCTACGGAAACCTCCCTTAAGCAGCTGGAGACAATTCACATAAGCAACAGCTAGTCCTCTGTTCAGCTAATAGTCTAGAGATAGTTTGACCCAGGCAAATATTGCGGCTAGCTATAGACGACTTCTTGAGAATACATCACAGCTTATCCACACTCCTCCCTCTCACTAGCAACATCAATTACACTATTCTACGAATACGGACCTTTGGAGATCCCCCCGAAATAGTAATTTCTCTCTTCTTTCCTTTTTTTGGTGTAGCGGATCTTCTTCGGCTTTCTCAGAATTAACCTTCTGATCTTTTTCATCAAACCTCGACATCACAACCTATCGCGTCCAAACCGCCAACCTTAAAACTCTCGCAGAGACTTCCAGTCGACTTACTGGAAACGAAAGCCGTCCTCCCTGCGAACCAGTCTTCCGACCTGTCGCGTAACAGAGCGTTCGAACGTTCAGAAACGTGAGCTAGCCAGTTAGAATTTAGATCCCAGCATACGCCTCCCGCCTTGATATTCAAAAGCTCGCACGACAGAGATAAAAGAGCACCCAGGCATCGCTCTTCTCCCTTTTCTCAACATCTTCACATCCGGAAAGTCGAAGAGAGCAATTCTTCATCAACAGAGTTAAGGTTGCGCAATCGAAATCCATTGTCTCAGAGCGGCTCGTTGCCGTTAAACAAAAGGAACGCCTGCTTTATTTTTCTGGTGTTCTCCTCGAACCAATCAGCCACCCTTCTCCTCCAATCACCGTCCACAAAAGGTTGACTCGCGACAGGGGTCCCGAACCAAATTCACAATGATGGAGCTAGCCCTCCTCTACCTGTTTGTCGTGTTGTGGTAAGTCCCTGACCCTTGTTCTCCCCACTTTATAGTCCTCCGTATAATATCGATATCAAATCTTTCAACCATCAGCTTGCTGCCTTGTCATTCTCTTCAAGTTGTGGTAATGGCTCTGGACTCTGCCCATTTGAAACCCGCGCATGACCCTCCGAACTTCTTCGCTCCCCTGAATTCGAATGGAAAGAGGGCTCTTTCGGGAACCATTGTCATGTCATTGCTCTCACGGAGTTTCCCACCTCAAGGCGCAGGACAAACTCGCTAGCTGGATGTCAATGCCTGAGCTTACTCTCCTTGGATCGGGCGACGGGTATTGCTACTCTTTCCGCTCGAAGGCTTGCAAATGCCTTTGACCCTGTCCAGTCGCATCGGTCATATTCCCCCCTTCCCCAAATGTTTCCCAATGTCGACGAACATGATGAAAAGTTGTATTTTGATTGCATCTCCGCCTTTGCATCTCTTTTAACCGAGCTTCTAGCTTGGAGCTTGAAGGCCCCGATCAACGGAGGTTCTTCCTTGCAAAGTGATATGCTTGGGACACGTCCCCAGCCAGACCGACATGCATGAGGTTCTTTTTTTTTGTCTCGCTGTGAAGAAAATTCATCCAAGCAAGAAAGGAGTTTGCATATGCACATGGCTGGCCTCTTTTTTCGTTTTATTTTTTTTTTTTTTTTTTTTTTTTTTTTTTTTTTTTTTGATTTCAAAGCGGCAGCATCCAGGGATCTCCCATCGTTCTACCTTCAAACTCTAGCCCAGCGAATGCAGGCTTAACAGGCAGGCGAACCAGCGGCCCACAGTTGCAGGTTCTCAAACCTGAGCAACACCGTCGCATGCATTTCGTCTCGGACGGAATGTTTGGCATGCGTGTGTACGGGGGTTTGAAGGCTGGGATTCCGTGGAGTACATAATTCGATGACTTATGGGATCCCACGCCGAAGCCGTCGGGCTTTCCAAGCTTGTTCAGGTAGTGGGGAGGGCGAAAGCCGACCCGATAAGCCTTTGGCGGCATAGACATCAATCTCCCATGCCAGTTTGTTTGATTTAGCCCTTAGATTGCAGTGATTAGAACCCTAGAACCTGATAAACGGCACTCGAAAATTTGACTAACCATATCCGGCGATTTGTTGGGTTGTTATACAGGCTATACCGATATGTTCGCTTGATTGTGAACTGTATCTCCTCATGGACCTTCCGACCAATTCTTCCATCGGAGAAGCCCAAGTATGAAGGAAAGGATGCCACTCTCGTCATCCCAACAATCGACGGCGAAGGGCCTGAATTTGAAGAAACCCTGAGGCGCTGCTTAGAGACCGGGGTCAAAGAAATCATCATTGTCACGGTCAAGAAACTCCAGCAACGCCTCGAGGATGTAGCTTCCAATGTTTGTCCAGATCGCATCCGTGTTTTTGCTATTAGGAAAGCAAACAAACGCAAGCAGATGGTCAAAGCTATTCCAGAAGTCAAGACCCCAATTCTCATCTTCGCCGACGATGACGTTCTTTGGCCTCGAACCTTCTTGCCATGGATCTTAGCACCTTTTGAAAATCCTAAAATTGGCGGTGTTGGAACTAGCCAACGCCTCAAGCGCACAGAAAACCGCACTTTTTGGACGATCCTCGGTGCTTTCTACTTGGAGCGACGAAACTTCGAGTTCTCCGCAACAACTCATATGGATGGCGGTGTTTCGTGTCTCAGCGGACGCACCGTTGCCTACCGTACCAAGATTCTCCAGGATAAAGCGTTCATGGATGGCTTCACCAACGAATTGTGGCGTGAACAATTCAGATTGAATACCGATGATGACAATTTCCTCACTAGATGGATCGTTAACCATGGCTGGGATTCTTATGAACAATGTCATGATGAATGTGAACTTCGCACTACCCTCTCTGACGACTCGAAGTTTTTGAAACAATGTCTACGATGGGCACGCAGCAACTGGCGTAGTAATTATACTAGCATGTTCAAGGAAAAGCATATTTGGCAGTACGTGAAGCGGTCCAACCCTTTAGATTTTGTTTAGAGTGATATACTAACTGCACTGGCGCAATCTAGTCGTCAACCATGGTGTTCTTACGCTCTTCATATGGCCACTTTCAACCCACCCGCTTTGATATCCGACTTTGGCCTTTTGTACCTTTTGTACAAGGCCACAGAGCATGACGAAATTCTTCGAACAAGCTGTATCACTGCACAACTCATTTGGCTTCTATGCACCAAGGTTGTCAAGTTGCTGCCACATTTCTGGCGCTATCCGTCCGATATCCGCTATCTCCCTATTTCAATTCTCTTTGGCTACTTTCATGGTTTCATCAAATACTACGCCCTCTTCACTCTTAATGAGGTAAGTTTCAATATCGAGTTTCCTATCAATCGGATTACAAGTTACTAACACAGCAGCTTTTAGACTGCTTGGGGAAGCCGTGAAGGTGTTGATGATGACGAAGACCAGGAGGAAGAACCCTTTGCTTACAACCGTATCGACGGGTTCGATGTTGAAAATGGCAACTTGGACGAGAAATTCCAACCTAGCGTGTTGTAGTACAGCGCGCTTGCCGTTGGGTTCGGTTTACTTCTAAGTTACAAATCTGGGCTTTTGGGTAATAGCTAATACTCGAAGCAAAAAAAATCCTCAGACTCGATCTTGTTGGATCTCTGAACGACAATTTTCCAACCGTCATTTCGGTGCAATGACCAAAAGAAAAGCGTCTATTTGGCTACTTGTTGTTTTCTATCTTTATTAATCATTCGGCTGCATTTTTTGTTCAAAACGAACTACCCTAAATCACCGCCATACCCGCTTATCCGATCACTTCATCTTTGATATACGACCATATCTATTCTGCGACCCTCCGACGACTAGCTAAGAGCAACCAGTAACTTTACTGTCAGACTCCCAAATATGGGGTATAAACCCTGCCTCACCGTCACCCTTCCCCTCTCGCTGTTTTTTGTCCGCGTTTTTTGCTATTTTTGTTACATTTTTGCTCTTCTTTCCTGGAAAATAAAAGTCCGGCGTTGAGCCTATGCTTTTGACTTCTTTCATTCACGTTACGGGTCTTTCGCTTTTCTTCTCTGAAAACTGGCGTTTTAAGGCTTGCCGTCAACTTAACTCTTATGCATTATTAATCTTCATCTGCTTTCTTTGGTTGCAGCCTTAGGCTACGACACGAAGATCAAAAGCAGAAAAAAAGTAGCGTAACATTCTTGTTCTATATCATGGTGTTAGGCGCTTGACGGTTCAAACAAAAAAAAATGACATTCTACGTTTCTCCCCCAACTTTCTATCAAAATTTTCAAAAATTCCGTTAATCTTCAATAGTATAAGTGTCTTTTACGCCTCCTCCTTTCTATTGAACTACTTCATAATGTTGACAAGGGTTGGAAATTTTGACAAGGGTTCTTTTTTTTTTCGTCACGTCTCCCCAGTCTTGCCTTATTGTCTTTGACTCGCTTTCACTTGCCATGCATATCTTTGAACTTAAAAGTGCGAAAACATTTTTTATCCTCTTAGCAGGATCGAGTATGTTCGAATCATCGAAGGGAAGCAAAAGAAATTTTTTTTTTTTTTGACATACAATGTATAGTAGGGTTCTTCGCGGGAAAAATGGGAATCTGAGCTTGTTCACGGATGCAATAGAACTTCACAAGTAACTTTCCTTGTTTGGAATCGACAGCACAAGAAATCGAAGCTCTTGGGTCGAGCTGTCAGCTGTCAATTATAGGTAATTAGGTAAAATAGGCTAATAGGTCGCAGCACAGACTGTATGTCTTGCTTCAAGAAATCCCTGGGGTGTAAAGTATCATTTAGTACCGAGCTGGAAATACGAGATGTAGGTAAACATCTGAAATGAGGGGAAGCAGACGGGGCAATCTTAGGAATAGACGGGAATACCGCCCGGCTTCTTGTTCGCCCCTTGCTCTCTTTTTTTCCCCCAAGTTATGATCGGGAAAAGATATTTGTCTTGAATGGGACGAACAAACGTATATGCGAAATTGGTAGGTGAAGTTGACCTACCCTTCTTCAAAAAAAGGGAAAAAATTGTCGCTCTTTGGCAGTACTTCGACATGTGCGCGACTGGGATGGATGCAGTCTGATGCGCGCCTGTACCTCCATGCAAGCGTTTCCTTGACCATGCACGTGAAACCGTCAATGACAGAAGCATCCCCAATCTACTTTCCGAGATTAGAAGCTACTGAAATAGGCATCTTCAGAGAGTACGAAAATTTTTGTTCAAAATAATTAATTTCCCGAGATGAGATCGCAATGTCGTCAAAATCATAACGTTTGTTTGCACCGCTTAAAAAAAAAAAAAAAAACCCTCCCCAAGCAAGCGCTTTCCTAGTCGCCAAGCTCATCTCATCTAAATTTGGCGACACCCTCTGCGAAAAAGATGGTGTGGTAGGGCTGACCCATTAGGACCTTCAAATCTCATCCAACCCGACATTTTCCTAACCAGAACCGTCCGATAACCTTATTGGACGGAACACAACATCAGCCAACCAAAAAATAAAAAGAACCTCTCTCTCAAAATGGATATTTATATTTACCTTAGAAAAACTCCTCAGAGCCGCCGAGGAGGAGGAGGCAGACTAATGGGTTTATGATGGGGTTTTTTCGAGATGATGAGAGTTTCGAACCCTCGATGTTTCTCGCTTCACCTGGCGCCGGGTATGCAATGCACCTGCGGGTGCCTGCATTCCAAACATGACATATCCTTTGAAGATTCTACGCGATAGGTTGGACTAAGAGGGCAATCAGTGCTTCTCAACAACCAAGCACGACGAATATCATTGGAGGAGCGAGAAAAGTCTACTAGTAGAATCATCGTCATGAAGCTCCCTTTGCTGCAATGGCACCCAGATATAAATATCATCTTGCAGGTCACATGGCGTGTCAGAAGAATCATCAAGACAGTTTCTCCTCAGCAAGCAGGCTAGCCATAGAGTTTTTCTCCCGCCCTGTATGCACATTTCCTGCAATATCAATCACAGATTTCGTATTTTCCAATTGATACTTATGCATTAAATCTGTCTGCCGGGGCTCTCTTTCCATCCCATCTATTCTCGTTGTGGTAACCCCTTGCATCACGACACTGGACTGGATTCGTGGCCGTATCTGACTTGCAAAAAGCCCAAGACTACAACAATGTCTTCGATACCTTGTACTCCCAAAGACAATAGCAAGCATCATGCCGCGGATTCATACAGCTGTACATCTTCGCTATCCTCGGGTTCGGTTACGGGCGACTGGAGCATCGGCTCCCCAGTTCTATCGATTACTTCTATAGACCCTTGCTCACCCAGCTTGAGGTTCCAAGATCGTCCACAAGGATCTAGATCTAGCTCTGCCCCGTTTCCTATCTCGGAAGTAGGAGGGGACGATGAAGAAGCTGATAGAGCTGCGGATTTAAGACACAAGGCGTCGAATTACCTCCAATACATCGAATCACTTTCGCAGGCTTACGAAAGTCAACTGAATGCCCTCTCTGCATTTTTCAAAATCAATGAAGACAGCTTGGCGGGGAGTGTGCAAGACCAATTTGAAAGTTATACGGATGATCCAGCTGTAACTATTATCGAAATATGTCGGGGCGGTACTCGACATCTAATCGGCATTGATGATGTGGATATGCTTGTCGACTACTTCTGTGAACAGGAGGAGGAAGATGAGAGTGGCGAGGGACCAGGCGGCTTGATGCTCCAGAAAAACTCAGGCGTATCCTTCATCTCGAGGGTTTTCTTGCTAGACAAGATTACGCCGGATATCATGGGCGTCTTTGGGGCAAAACTAGGGGTTGAGCCGCAGTTCTGGGATGCCCATTTACAGTTGGGGGCTGCTAAAAGCATGGCAGAAAGTTCAAACGCAGCTGGCTCTAGCGGGCAACTTGTTCGATATGGATCGGAGGGTGGGTCTAAAGTTTCTTTCTTGAATATTCCGCTTCTGAGAAGATATCCCTCGTCAGAGTCGCTAGATACCAAGGAGGGTGGGAGAAACTTGTCTCCCAACCAGCAGGAGGAGTCTGAGGGATGTTCTATACATTTAAATTATAACACCAATGATGCAGAACCAGCGACAGGTAAGATAATTATAATAATTCCTCCTTTGCAAACGCGAGTATAAGATCTGACAGCGGCGGCTTAGTCCTCATCATGGTCAATCGTGCAAGTGAGACCACCAATACATCATCCAAAGCTCTCAGAACTTCCTTCGTAGAACACCTAATGTCCACCAGCTCCATCTCAGCGCCTACTCCACTAACCCACAACCTCATAAAAGCCATCCTCCATCACCTAACTTCAACCCTCACTTCCATTCCCCAACAAACTCAACAGCAAACCTCTCAATTCACAATAAACCTCTTCAAAGACGATACTGACAAGATCCGAGAATCAATTTCTTCCGAAGCAACAGTCATATCTACGTTATCAAAAACTCTAAGTAATTCCTTACTAGCAGTTGATAACCCTTCTGCTTCTTCCTTTACAACTGCCGGTGCGGGTGGAAGCGGGATCAAAGCGTTGGATACGCTAGCACCGTTACTTCAACAATTTCAGGAACAGACTGAGCAGGTTACTCAGTGGCTTAAGGACCTTGATACAGCTGTTGTTGATAGCCAGAGACAGAGGGAGGCGAGGCTTAGGAGGCTTAAAATTGTTGTTCCTGTTTGTTCTATTTCTTTGGCTATTGGCGTTGTTATTGTTTTCGTGACAAATTTGGGGGTCCCTGATGGCGTTTGAATATAAATTACTTTAGAAATATCTGATATCGATATTATGGGGAGTACTTGTTTGGGGGAACTTTGTTGGAATTCTTGGTTATAGATCGATCCCGGGGCGAATCATTTGCTTTCTTTTTCTCCGTGGTTTGCTTTGGATGGGATAACTTAGAGGTTTCGTATCCTTTTTTAAATTTGGTATTAAAGTGCCATATACCTAGTTATGTACAAATAAATGGGTGCGAACTTAGTTCAAAGATTATCCATTATAGTGATTTCCTTAGTGGGTTTGGTATTATATTATCTGCGGGAAGAGGGGTTCTGTTGAGTCTAAATCTGACCGCTAATCTATTCACATGAAAAATCAATAAAAGCAGAGGTTTTGCTTGGACAAGAGGGGAAGCCAGAGCTAAATATGTCTATATACCGGATTCTCTCTGAATAAGCTGACCGTTGAAACATGGTCGCGAGAGGTAAAATAGGGGGAGAAGAGAAAAAAAGGGGAAATTACTAAGAAATATTCGTAAACGCCGATTCCTGAAAATAGAGGCCCCCATTTGACACCGCTTTGAAGAATTATTATAAAGGATATGATGTTAAGACTTTCCTTCTTTTTTTTCTTTTTTTTTTTTGGCCTGCGAACTTTTTTTTTTTCAAAAAGAGTGTCATGAAATGAAGTTACCCAGGGGGGATATTTGTTTTACCCATAATACTTACAAAAATGAACGCCGCTCTAATGTAGTGAGTTTTATGCCACCAGTCCTATATAAGTCCATCTCTTTTATGATCGAATGGTGCCTTCGCACACCACCATAACAGTCATTACTTCATTCCAGTTAATGTTGCGAAGCTGACACCTGGGCTATCGGTAAGACCCTGGGTGTACTGGTCCCATTGAAACCAGTCAAAATCAAGAGGCCCCTGTCTATGTGCCTGTTGCATTTGGCTCTGGAAGTCCACGGGTTCAGCCATGAGTGCTTCGAGGTCAAAGTCGAATCCGGCAGTAGCTCCCTCAAACATTGCAGCCATCCCACTGTCGAATTGTAGTGGTGCGGCCGACGGGTCGGTAGAGTTGGATCCGAGAGACGCCGTTGAAGACGCTGAGGCTTTACTATTGTCGTGGGAGGAACCTGGACGACCTGATGTGGCGGACTGTGTACCTCCAACATTAGGCCAACGAAGGAAGTTGAAGGCGTGTGGAAACATCGTTGGTAGTTCAGAGTCAGGGCGGGAGACGGAGTTTGTAAACACGGGTGTGTCGATGCTACCTACACTACCTGGACGGGAAGTAGAGTTAGGATTTGCTCGCTTCCCATCTTCAGATTTTGAGTCGGTGTTGATAGCAGAGTGTTTCCTCTTCCGGGATTCTGAATGTGAAGGTTTTTCGAATTTGCGAAGAACAACGGCAGCGATTTGGGTGAATGTTTCTGCAATCCTAAGGAGTTTGGAAGCAGACTCATTGGCGGCTTTCATGCGGTCGAGATAGGAGACAACATGTTGCATCAAGAGAAAATCATCACGGGACGATTTTTCCTCAGGATTGCGAATAACGTTGGAGAAGAGCACGAAGAATGGGGTGAATGGAAAGTATTGGAAGAGCCTGTTTGTGTATGTTAGTAATGACACTCGATACCTGGAAAGGCAAAAATCGCTTACCAAAGAAGAACACTACCATCGGCGGCGTCGTTGTTGACCTCGAGAGTCTGCTTAATCAATTGCACACTGGTTCTTGCAGAGTCCAAGCAGATCGCCTCGCTCAACTCGCCGCCACCTTTGTTGACTCGGTGAATCATAATCATACTGTTATGAAAGGAGAACTTGATTTCGAGCTCAAGATACTGCTTCTCGAAAAGCCCAATGGAGGGAATCAGTTGAAGGCCAGCTCCATTTTGGGCCCACCAATTTCGAAGCTCAAGTTCAAGCTCCTTTGAGGCGTGTTGGCGGTCCTCGTCACTAGCTTTACAAGCAGATGCGGAGTATAGCCGCATGTAGATTTGGCTTTGGATTTTTGCTAGCCAAACCCACCCAGAGAAATGCTGCGTGAGAAGCACATTGCCAGTAACATTGTCCGGGAGGTCGACATCAACATCGAAATCTGGAAGACAAGTACTCCGCCCAAATGTGAGCGAAAGCGCTTTGTCCATCACATAAAGTGTCCAGAATACCAATTGCCGCTCGACCGCCTCCGCCTCAGAGAAATTTTGAGCTGGGTGAGATTGTCTGTGCAGGCCTATTGCCTGAGCCAGCCTACACGCTTGGGACAGCAACATCCAGCACAGACCTGGCTTGGAGATCTCTTGAGCAACGATTGCGAGCGTCAGCAGAGCTTGAACATTGATCAGATTTGGAGTCAACAGAATGCTGACATCGTCAAAGGCGGCCCAACTGTTGAAAAAGTATTTTTCGACAAGAGCGATCTGAATATCTTCTTTCTTGTTGGTGCCCATGCCGTAAAGACTAAAGAGTAGCACGTTGTTGAAACACACAAGCCACCCTCTATCGCTCATCGCCGATGGCTTTTCATACATTTTGTTGACATTCTTCATGAAACTGTCATATCTGAACAGTGGGAAGAACTTATTAATCTTGGTGAAGAAGTTATCAATGAGACGAATAGCTTCATCACGACTCGGCGCAATATAATCTCGGCCACCCATCTTCAGCTCCATGTACCCATCGTATGGGAGCAAATTAGCGATATTGCTGTCGAGTCCCTTTAAGGTTCGCAGGGCGCTCATAGCCTCGACAACCCCGGCTGCTGTGCTGGACTGAATGCTATCTGGTCCAGCCTGTGCTGCTGCTGCTGCGCTAAGTCGTGCCTCCGCTAAACTTTCGGCTTCTGAAGAAATGGATAAAATAGACGATGCGCCGAGGTAGTGAACATTCCCCTTTGGGTCTTTGACTAAGGTTCTAGGTGGGGCGGATCCGGTAGGCGATCCTGCCTGTCCTGGCTGGTGCCTGGGGGTCGAAGCCGATGTCGTCGGTCCAGCAGTGTTTAGAAATGATGGCGGCATCCTATTCGGTGTCGTAGCCCCACCACTTTCTCGAGATGGTGACGGAGATAACAAGGAGGGGAACCCAGGTGGGGTCGGGTGCATTGTTGCCATTGGACTATGCATCATTTGGCTTGCGAAGGGCGACGATTGCTGTGCAGGAATGGCTTGGGCTTGGGATTGCTGCTGCTGATTATGGTGGGCAGTCATATTGGATAGCTCGAGGGCAACCGCGATCCGCTGCATGGTGGACTCCAATCGGTCCAGGCGCTCGTGGACCTCCTCAAAACGGTGGGCACTATACCCTTTGTTAGAAATCGACGCTGTCTATCACAGCAATAAAACAGGGTACGATGGAACGTACATCCGCGTGGACTCATTCTCTCGCTTCTGACGCTCGGAATAGGTGCAGGCAGCTTTCCAAGTTTTGCAATTGCGGCATACTGGTTTCTCGCGACCGCACCGGACCTATATCGGGTGACATGTCAATGGTTTTTTCCCCTTGAGGTTTTCTTCTTCTTACTGCAGTGTGACCGTATGTGGGACACGGAACGGCAATTGATTAGGAGGGGTCATGTTACCTTTTTCTCACGGCACAAATCGCAGGCAGGATTTCTAGCGGTGACGGGCTGCTTTGGTGAGCAATTGGTTAGCACTTCGATGAAGTAAAGTAAAGTTTAGGTAGTCTTGAGGCACGTATGCAGCTAACAAGACGATACGGCTGGGATTGACGGATTTGAACGGGGTATAACAGTATAGATGTTATAGATTGAATGCATATAATCTCATTTAAGAGGGAAAGCTTGGATTGAAAGCTAATTGTGCCTTGTGTAGTGCAGTGCAGAGAGTGAATTGAGGTGAGTGTTCCGTTGTGTTTAGATTTTAAACTTACCCCTTGTTGGTCACCACCAGATTCCGAACCATCGTCCTTGTGGTCGTCCTGTTTTGTCATGGAGCTGGATTGGGAAGTAAAAAGAAATAGAAGATATCACCAGGTCCAAAAGAGGGCGGAATATGGCGGTTTGAAGGGAGTTAAGTTGGCGACTTTGAAGTGTCGCGTGGGAGCATAAAGACAGAGGGGAATCCAGGGGAACCAAAGCTTGGGAGTAAATGTATCAACAACAGGGCGCAAAAACCGATGTTTGCGTGATCCGAATGGGAAGGAAGAAGGATCGATCAATCCAGTCCGGTCTAGTCCTGTCCCAGTCCAATAGCGACCTTAGACTAAATCCAATAAATGAACGGTCCGACAAGGGATGGTGGAGACAACTTCTTTGGCTAGGCTGAATCAGGGTAAAATCCGAGTGGCGGTTCTTGGGACCCTGTGGCTGCCGGTGTTTAGGTTTTTAGTGTCTGTGTGTAATATTACCACAGATCCTTCTGCTCCGGTTCTGTTGAGAGAATCGCGGAGCTTAGTTTCGGTTTGAAGTTGAAGATGAGGTTGAAGATGAGGTTGAAGATGATGACGGAAGAGAAGGAGAAGAGGAGGAGAGATGGTTTAAGTAAGTCACTAAGAATTACCCAACTAAGGAGATAGTCTCGAGGGTTTGATTAAAGTACGTCAGCGACTGTGGCAGAGGAGGGAGGTCGAAGTCGGTTTCTGTGGTGAGGGGATGCCGTTTGCTAATATCGGCCAGTCTACCAGGAGTCCCGGCCGCCGAACATGCGGATTACAACACATTTTTCAAAGGCTGCAAAACTGCGCCACAAACAGAATCTGATTCTGCCGCTTGATGACAGCCACGTGATTGCTCGCGTGGCGGATGCTTCGATCAATTGATATATATGATATGGCTGATAACGTTAGGATATCGATAGAAAGCCTAATACATGTACATCGCATACCGCCTTACTGTGTAGATACATCTACTCCATACGATCACGATCTACTAAATTATACGACATGTACATCAATGGACTAGACGTGGCCGGGATACCGGATGTCAGCAGGTTGACTAGCGTCGACTCCGCGGAACCGGTCGGTTGATTCCACCGCGAGTAGCTAGACGAAGGGGGCTGTGCAAGCATCAATATATTATTATGTCAGTATCACAAACTGCCTTGGTCGACACCCGAAAAGCATGTATTCTATACGTACGTACATGTGCATATATGTGCCTGTAAGGGGCAATATATGCAATATGCCGTCTTTCAAATGTAGTATGTTGGGGAATCTCTTGAACTTACGATCGCTTACCCATATTGTTATGTTTTCGAATTTTATATCGATTCAATTCGCTATTGTTATATATAATGATATACGCAGGTATATACCTAATATATATGTCCGATGCATGCATATGCGCATGCGTAAGAGAAGTTTGAACAATTGCAATACCTCGATTGATAATTTCACGAAACATCTCTATACATTTGAACATCATCTTGCGATCTTGGAAAGTTAAAATTGACTATGTTAATTGATACAATTAATTGATTTTCAAACATCTGCTTACTACCTTGATCTGTCTAGATACCAGCATGGCTGGAAAATTCACAGGCACCGAGTTGACAGCAGTCGGGTTGCCTCTTTAATGATATATAAGCTAACCGGTCAACCTAGGTACCCTTTTATATTGCGGTGGAATTCGAACCGCCGCTCACAGCCGATCGATTAGGTACTCACAGTTTTGACTTTCGATTTTTTCCGCCCATCAAGCTCGCTGGGTAAATGCTATTATAGCTAGAAACAAATATATCGCGTACCTACGATCACGAGCTACCAAAGGACATGGCCTAAAATTATTTAAATACATACCAAATCATCTGCGCGGCTATAGGGCTGAGACTAGGGCGTACATGTGAGATCGTAGCTTGAAGGATTTCAAATACATATATTTTTTAGATATTGCTCATTATATATATGGTGGATCTTGAATGTATTGGTATATCTGTGTTAAAGTGGAGTTCGAGCGTCGGCAATACATACATTGAGATCGATATACCAGAGTAGTGGATTCCTAATGTATAAGTTCGATTTCCTTACTGGACCTTGTTCGGGCCTTTAAGTTATGATCTGGTAAGTTACACAAGGAGACAGTGTATGGTATACATCGTAATCTCTAATCCTCGAGCCAAATTTTCTTTCCGATATATGGCTTTGTTTCTTCACAATCCTCGAGTTTGGCGCAAAACTTCCCCTCTGCCCTTTCAAATGCCTGGCATCGCTCTTCCATCGAATGGGCATTCCATATTGCTCCCACTAGACTTGAGTCACCTTCAATGGTAACCTTCAGTCTTCTAGGGCCGTACCACCCTCATTCTCTCATGTAGGTGAGTTTTTTTAACCCATGCGCCTCCCGTTTTTGTCCAGCAAAATATGTGTCGGATACGTGGATGCTTGTTATCGGCCCGGAGAGGTGGTTTATAAACCCAGTCGTAATTTCCGTCGTCATAGAGGGGCTGTAGTAGCTGGAGCCTTTCGCAAAAGGCGTCTTCCTCCGTTTAATTAAGCGCTCGATCCTATGGTTTAAATCTATCTATTCCGAGAAAATCCAATTCGACGGATGAAACCTAGGATAGTATGCTTCATTAGCATTAAATCAGCTAGAAAGAGGCGTAATTTAGGGTAGGCGTGTATATAATCCAGAATGCTGAATTAATACATATATGTGTGGCATACCAATATCCTCCGTCACTGGGATAGCAATATAAAGAGATACGACCCCCGAGACTGAATCGCGACCTCGCCATGGGAGGGCTGTGCGTAAATTGATTCTCGTCTCTTCGCGCGTAGGGAATAGGTCCCCGTCGTTTGCTCTGACAGGCGGGAGCAAACTGAACCCTTTGGAAAAGTATGGCACTTTGAGGAAGTGGAGGGATAAAGCGGTGGACAAGATGAACAACAGCAAGGTATACCTCGTCTTTTTTGGCTGTATACTTCGAGACCGCATTTTTGCGGGCTCGTGCTGGTGAGTTTCCATAACCGCGTTTGGTTTAGCTAGTAGCAGCGCTATAGCTTTTTATAATACGTATGAAGCCTATAGGCCGCCTCTAAGTTTTATTAGTATAATATCAAAAATAAATTTATGATCTCAAGATCTGAAAAAGCTAGGTTAGAATTATACCATATATATACCTGTGGTACTTAGGTGTTATGAACTGAAGGTGCTATTATCGGATAAAGGCTGGTGAAGTTAGGCTATGTTCTCGACATGTATCGTATATCAAAGTACTTTGCATTGTCCAACGTGGCACCTCAGCGTCTTCACCGAGGATTTGCTGCATGTATGGAAGCGGCAAAGCAAGCCAGGAGAGCGGCAGTAGCGGGACCTACACATGCACACAGAAATAACCTAAGCCACCCCCATACCGCGGCATTACCCTGTCCCGTGAACCAGCTATTGACTACACAACGTCGGCTCTATCTAATATATGTACGGACTTGCGCTTGGCGGCGCATCGGTTCTGGGATCCTGTGGCCGTTTGTAGTCGGATCTACTAGGCCTGGGATTTTTGGGGTGAAAATTCCTCAGAAGATCTTGTGGCGCGAAGTCTCAATCCCATCGCAATGGAGGACAACAAATACAGCCAAGACTATCCGGATACCATAAAAGCCCTTGCGGAGCAGTTTCCTGGGCCCCAAAGCCAGTCGTTATTACGCCAGAACCATCAGCGACCCAGAGCGAACCTGGGCTGACCTGCTATAAACCGATATGGCCCATCGATGGCACGAAATACAATAGTTTATACGCTTGGGTCAAGTGGCAGACAGCCGACCCAACATGCAAAGACGAGCCGGCATACATGACGGAGGATGACTGCGTCCAGAAATTTCTCAGTGTGATCAATTCATGCGATACAGTTACCGTTGAATCAAAGCATGGTGGCGCTAGAGTCACTGACTGTCTCGCATGGAAGGTACATGTCAAAGGGGACGGTGGATATAATCCATCAACCAGCAAGGGCGTTGAATGCTCTAAACGGTAAGCTCAGAAAGCTATTATAACATTAGAGTAGTAGCTGTGACTAATAATACCATAGGGTTGAGGATCTGGACCAATGCGACTGCACTGATGGTATAATTCGCAACGTCGATGCCAACGGCAATTGCCCCGGGCCCCTCGACCCTGGCTTTGAAAGGACAAGACGCAATCCTATTAAGTCTCTCCCAACAATCAGAAAACTCGAAAATTAGTTATTATTAAGTTCGAAGTATATATAGAGAGCGAAATTTAAGTTTATTAGACACTAGGGGTTAACGATAGAACAAATTTGAGCACTTAGGCGATTATGCGGCGGGGTTTCGGTGGATTGAAGGTTATAGCGCTAGGCGCAATCTTGAACTTGGGTTTACTGCATTTGATCGGAGTACCATATTTGGTTGAATCGATGTTTGACTTCGGTGCACCGTTTCCTAGTTTTTAATTTTGTTTCCGAATTTTGTTTCAAATGTTTGAAATCTTTTTTGTTTTGCGGCATCAGCATGGGTTGGTGATGGGATGGTGATGGGATGGTGATGGGTTTTCAGTTTTGTTTGTATCATTTCCCGCAAATCTATATAGTTTAGTTTAAAATAAGGCAGACTAAGTAAGCATCTATTGGAATATCTGAATGGAAACTTTTATATCGTTGTGTTTCGGGATCGCGAGAGCTCTTCCAAGGGTTCTATGTTAACAACTCCCGATCGATATGGTATCACAAAAACACTTCGGACAAGACAAACAGAAATTCTTCCGCTGTTTACTCAACTTACCGAATATAATACAGCGTGCAACATTTCCTGGGCGCCTAGGCGAAGAGGTCTAACGGGAGCAAAATACTTGGAGCATGGCTCTCGTTTTATATTTATAGAGCGAAGAATACCTGCAGGGAAGTGATTTGCTTCTGTATATATAACAAACTTATAATCTAGATAAATTGGCTGAGATCTGAGCCGCCAAAATGAAATCTGTAGTTAACAACCTACTTAAGTACTACTTAAGTACTTAGTTAAGAACTTGATTATAAGTGGTTCACTCGGAAACAGATTTCGTTGATTAATCAAGCCCACAACATGGAATTTTGTTGTATTTTTTTTTGGTATTGCGCTTTTCAAGCCAGCTGGGAGCAGTATTGTCAGAAGGCGCGATTCATCTGATCAAGAGGTCATATGCGCGTCATGTTATCCCAATATCTCAATTGCCTGTTTGCTAGTATCCATCTAGTCTAATTACGGCATGTGCGCGAGATCCCAGATCCTAACATGGGTCTCTTGACTTGATCTCGTTCTGTTAAATCCCGATTCGGATTTTTAGCCATTCCATTATCGTCTTATCAAAAAGCTTGGGGAGATACCTAGGGCGAAATTGAAAATCGTCACAATCGTTATAACTTCAAAGTCCTCAAGGATACCTATATTTCGTTGTGCTACCGGATTAAAAAAAAAAAAAAGAACAAAAAGAAACCTATTGGGTTAATATTCTAATCAATAGTATCTTTTTATATAGGTCTTTTTGGTGCCGTGATTTTACTCTAGCTCTAAGCTACTTAGATTATAAGAAAGAATGGAAACCCCGATTAAATTACTGGACTTTCCTTTTGTTCGACTTAATACTGAAAAAATTAGCTTGACTATATATGTAGAGGAGATTTTAAGTTTCTCGACGGCTTTCCTGTTTCTTACAGATTTGCGAGCACATATTTCTAATCCAGTTATTTCTATTGGTAATACCGCACCACAATACTCTGCCTAATAATCATCATGGTGATTTAGCGTTTGCCGTGTCGTGATATAATCGCAAGAATCTTTCTCCTGTATAAATAAATATATACCAGGAAACGAATTTAAAATACACTTTCCTATATCGAGAGCGGGAATTCTTATTGAAGCAACCCACGTTAACGGAATCTTATTACATAAAAAGTGATTTCTAGCAATGATAAAAATGTGAGGGATTGGCAAATACTATATTTCCGTTCTGAAGATCGTATAGCAATTAATCTCAGGTCCTAACACGGCGATTGTGACACGTGCCTTAAATAAATCAAACCCACGACGGTTTAAACATCAATTTGAGCAGAATAGGCATTTTCAAAGAATTCTGAAGGATGCTTGTATTTGGTTTTTGTGCATAATTTAGGACAATGATTAATAAACGAGGTAGGCTCGTTAGTGTTATATGCATTACTGACGAAGAAATATAGCATGCTGTCCATGGATCTGATCATGACAGAACTGAATAAAGTATGTCCTTAAGGTCTTGTAGAATTCTTAAAGTTTACTCAAGCCTGTATTAGACATAATCTTAGCCACAGAAATGGGGAAGCATGTCAAGTTTAGTGCTGAGACTGGCTGCCCAATCCGCACTATATGCTATGCTAAAGAACAGCTTAACTTGCGATTGCCAAGCTTCTCAACATGTAGCAAATACAACGAAGTTCGCCAAAGGGAGTTGTTGAATACAACAAACGTGTATGGTCTGATAAAATTTGGCCGTGAATTTAACAAGCAGAGCTGCAGAGGACTATTATAATTACCTAGAACTGAAGGAAGGCGACCAATTTGGCCTATCTATCACCTATTCACATTGTATATATAAAAATTTTCCCCCCACAATTTACTATACTGAACCATGGAGATTCACACCATCTTCGGACGTCGCATCGATCTTTTCCCCTATAATCATTGTTTGATCGTTGCGAATATTGTACCGTGCTTTCCGCTGCAGGCCTCCTGAACGCACTCAGCAATAAGGTTGCAATCTAGCAATAACATTCGATAGTGGCGTTCTTTCCACCGCTCTGCGGCTGCATCTTCAAATTACGACCTGCATTGTACATTGTGGCCGGAAGTTCGGACAACTAGGTATCCACTTTTCATCGACCTATCGCCGTTTTTGAATATCTTTTCCTGCCGTTGAAATTTCGTTGTCTTCCCGTGTGCTAATATTCTCACCCGCTATAGATGTTGGCTTTTGGTCGTGGGAGTACCTAAATCAGATTCCAGAATAGTGTATTTGCAAGTATTCTTGCGCCGATGTCGAAATGTCTCTCGGATACCAAGTCCAGGCCGAGTATACATACCTAAGTACTTATATTGTACTTGTATAACGTCCATGCTATATCTTGATCCATAACCGGCCGCACCCAAGGGCAAAACCATGATATCCGTCTTATCTTACATTTTCGCCCATGATAAACGGAAGGATTATGATCTTCAACGTTACATACTTAAGTAGGTGCTAAGCTAAGAGAACTCCGCGGTACCGGCGAGCCAAGAACCACGATGTCCCCACAAGGGAGAAAATTTCATTGAAGAAGAAATATAATATGCTTCTGCTCAACAACGCCGGTTTCTTGCGCCAAAATAACATTCCCCCCCATATAGTCGAAAATAAATATAATAATGGGGATGCAGAAATAGAAAAATAGGTTTTGGGCCGGACCGCAAGCTGCGTTATGAGTGCGCGGTGCCCGTACAAAGCAAAAAGGCTCCTGCCCTGACTAGCATTTGAATATAGGGACCCTTGAGCATGTAGCCAAGGTTGCACAGAATATGAAACTACATATTCTCACAATTGGAGATATATATATATATATATGGTATCGATATTATCTCGAACAATCTTCTAGAGCACAGCTTTTCGAATTCCTGACTCGATGACGCCTGAAGCTGTGGTGTCGATCGTTTCAACCCAAATTAGGTATAGCTTTTGTACTAATGCCCTTGCTGATCCAGGCCCACAACCTTGTAAAAGTTTTCCCAGTGTCTCTCCATTCCCGAACCACTAAGGTTGGTCATCTCTATTTTTGGTCAGGGAAGACCCTGTGCGTGCTCAAGGTCTGATCCGACAGAACTGAGACCTGGTTAACTTCCCTTATCCAGCCATTCCCAAAACTGGAGCAAACATGATGGCATTATCTTGCAAAGCTTGACTTGTACCCTCCTCAGAAATGTTCGAAACAAAAAAAACTTGATCTCGCATTGATATGCGATTCCGACTGATATCATCGATTAAACTAGGCGAATGGGAGAGATGGTATCCGTTCGGGGAAATGAAAATGAGGCAGGCCCAAGAACGCCTAGCTACTCTGGTGCGGTGGAGTACCGAAGACTATCTTGGTGGCTCGCATGAAATACCAGAACTAGGTTCGCCTACAAAATGCATATGCAGGCGGTCATACTTGTCGACTCCCTTTAAATCTCCAAAAGTGGCTCCATTTGGCTTTGTCTCTAACCAAGAAAAAAAACTGCACAGCTGTGGCTCTTTTTGAATTTGAATTTTGTCTAATTTTTCTGGCCCTTACCTCGATCCATCGTCTTTCTTGGAAATAGTCTAGTCCCGTCCCTATTTCGACGTTTATATGCGGAGTATACCCAAGTTCCCTCGAGCCGTCTGCCAGTAGCAGGCGTCGTTCTCAGACAACATCGTGCTCGCTCTTTCTTTTTCGCATCCGCTAGCTGCATTCTATATAACCATCCAGGACCTCGAAGAGTACCAATCATCGATTTGACATTTAGTCCAGGTCGTCGCCCATCCCTTCTGTCAAAAGGTACCCGCTGTTTTCCTCTCTCTCCATCTTGGACGGGGGGTTGTATGTGTGCGTGTGTGTGTGTGCTTTTCCACATCGTCAAGATCAGAGTCAAAAAACAGGTGTTTCAATTAAGACCGCGACCCCAGCCACCTGTGCATCTGCATACGAATTCGAACCGACAGCCTTCTGTCACGCTACTTTGTTAATTCTTTTTTTTTCCCTCTTTATTCTAAGTCGGTTGCAACCTCAAGTGAAAGGGAAAAAAGGGTGAGAAGAGAAGGTACTGGCCATTATAATTATATCTTTCCTCCAGCTCCCAAAAAACATACGGCGTACTGAAACGAAGGCGGCCCCCATTCCGAGCGTTTCGTTTCGGTTCCTCTGTCGAATCATTGCATCGCCAAAGCACTTTTTGATCGGTAAGTCCTTTAAAATCCGTTACACACTTGGTGTGCAGGAACAGTCTCGTCGAATAAGAGCTCGAGCTTTGCCTCGTCTCAGATAGTCCCGATGTTTCTATACACCACCTCCCTTCCGCTTCAATTCCCTTGCCTCGCTTTCGAGTTTCCCTTGCTTCTCGTAACTTTGCCTCTGGATATGGGGAGTTTTCGCATAACTTAAACCAAGACTCATTTCCTTCCAAAGCCGCTCTGGTCATTCCTCGTTTATCCTTCTGGGGCTTGCGGGATCCTAACTTGCACCGTCTCGCTTCCTTTGCATAGCTCAGCGATATATGTCGAAATAGCTTGCTAACCGGCCGTCTAACCAAATCAGCAAGGCTTTTGTTCGTAAAGGTAGCCTGGTGCCTGTCGTATCCTCGGGACTCACTAGAGATACATAACATCCGGTGTCGTTTTGTGCCAGTTATCACACAAGTTAGCAAGTGGTAGCAACGCAACACACCTCTCGCTGTTAGCCAACATTCGCAGCTTCGCCTCCTCAGACTTACATTACACCCCACCATACCTTGCCGACTGCGAATAGTCCGATCCATTGGATCCATCGCATTGCATTGCATTATTCTGTCGGAGGAATAGAAACTCGTCTATCTATCTAGCATAGCATAGTATATATCTGTCCACCATGTCTCTCTTCCATGCTACGAAACCCCAGCTTCCCAAGTCCAGTTCTTTTCATCAAGCCGATCTTATCACCCAGGAATCAACTGCGATTCCAACTGATCCTCAGACTGTCAAGAAGAAGCGTACTTTCTTCCGTGGCCACGCCAAAGCAGACTCTGCATCATCTCTCAAGGACATCATGGTTGTACCACGCGAGGTTACTGTAACACCTCTTCCACCGCATTCCGCCAAGGAGACGGTAATCCATGGCCATCATCACCCAAACATCCCAAATCATGAAGGTCTTCCTGTATCTCCTCGACGAAGCGCTTCTCCTAGGCGAAGATCTTCTACTACTCGTAGGCTCCAGAAGCGTCCTCCTTCTCACTCTGGTGGTTCGTCTAGAACCAGCCCTAATGCTTCTCCTGCTCCTTCACCAAATTACGTCTTCGACAAACCTCCTAGGATATCTAGCAAAGATTACACTCCCGCCCATCAGAACCTTTACATCATGGACGACGGTCAGGATGATGAAATGTACACTCTCTTTGAGATGATCAGTGGCAGCAAAACAATTAATTTTAACGGAAACGGAGCACAATCACAATCATCGTCTGCCTATCCTAGTCCTGAACTACCAATGGACTCACAGAGATGCGAACTCAAGCGAAATAACAAGAAGCTTAACGGGCCTTCTGGGCACTCGAGGAATACTTCGGCTTCATCAGAATACTCCGTCATGAGCACGAGTACCTACCAAACAGAATTTTCGGACTTTCAATTCGAATTCAACAACGCTGATCACCACGATAAGGAAGGAACGCTGCGAGGGGTTCCTCAGGAGTTCACATTCCCAAGGAAAGCTATGAACTCACACGTCGGAAAAAACACCGACCTCCTTGGAGTTGAGATGACGAATGACTACGAAGATTGTGTGGCAAGTATTGCGGACTTGACATCGGATGACGAGTCTGACTATAGCTTTGAACACGGAGATGATCTAGACGACCTAGTCTTGGAGGAAGGCCTGGCCATTCAAGTGCAGATTAGGAAGTATTGCTCGCCTATTTTAGTGATGATTACTCCTAGGAGTAGTTGTGAACTATGATTTCGAAGGTGTGGTGGATGGGAGTCGGCGGGTGTCACAAGGAGTCATGGATACATATTCTGCAAGGGGTTGGATTAATGGAAGAGTGTGGTTATATTGTGGAAGATACTGTAATGAATTAATGATCTCGCCAATCTGTGATTTAGTTATTTTCCTTTTCCTTCCTCTTCTTTTATTTCTTTTTCTTCACTTTCGATGTATGGATATCACGGGAACGCCTTTTCTTTCGTTAATGCTTGGGAGTTTTGTGGATACTACTTTGATACGCAGGGGTACTAAAACTATTATTTATTCTATGTCTTTCACTTATCGGTCGTTTTTATTATTATGTCCATCTCAGTGTGCCTATACCTCATCTGTAAGTTTCTTCTAAATGCGTCGTTTACCTTTCAGCCTGTATGCGATAGCATCGATCGACATAAACATATTTTCTCATTAAATTCGAGGGGGGGATCAAAATTGTTAAAATCTACGAAAACTAAAAGGCCGCGTTGAACAAGTGCAGCTGTTGGATGTCTCGCATGTGCCGTAATTAATATTTAATATCAACGTCGTCTATGAGCTAGTCTGGTTGGAGATGATCTCCTGCAGGGGGCCGGATTTTGTTATACACTTCCTTACACATACGCTTTTGCGACGGACACTGTGAGAGGAAACTGCTCCGGATATCCAGCCGTTTGGGACCACGCTAGTCTACGTCGTAGTTTCTGATACGCCCAACATCATTTTTGCTATGGAATGATAGTTCAACTTAGGTTGATCTAGCAATGAGATTGTAGTGTATATTAGCGGAGAGTTTGACCTTGACAGGCGGGATGTTGGGTTTCTGAGTGTCGTTACGAATGGTGGTTGGTGAAAATGTCGCTATTGTTTTTGTGCGCAAGGGTCGTCAGACGCAATAAATCTAATGTCTGTATAGGTAAGGGAATATGCATAAAAAAATAAAAAATAAAAATAAAAAATAAAAACCCCTTTCTACTCCTGCTTATTGAAGTCCTTGCGGGATTTGATAAAATTTCAGTTTTGCATAGCTATCCACTATCTCGAGACGTTCTCTCTTAGTGTACTAGAACTACCTTTTCCTTGAGGTTCAAGATGTTGGATTTTGAGAAGGAGAGACGAGGGAGCATGAATTTCCGTCCCAACATATGTTAGCAGCTGCCTAATCAAGGGGGGTTACCATTAGCTTAATGAAAAGACCCCGAGATCTCAAGTCGCGATCGAAGTTAAGAGGTTATTAATCGGAAGGTTCGGAGGCATGTCATGAAACTCAGGCTGTGCAGATTAACGTTTTCCTTTCTATCGTAGCTTCAGATACATATACATCGATGTTGAAATCCGGGTCCTTGCTCGCTCTTTGTTATGAGATGGGCAGGTAGCTAGCTACTCAATTAGCTAGCTTTAGTTCAGAGCTAGAAGAGCTCCTGCGAGAAGGTTGAATTGCATTGTATTGCAACGGTGGAGCTAATGTGCCGAGGTATACAAATAGTAGTTAGAGAAGCTATCTAGGAATCTTGCTTTTCGGTCTTTTGTTGGATACATCTCCGTTAATCTTGGAGTGGCTGAGGTTCCATTTCTAATGTTGGTCAACCCCTGCCTGAGTTACTTCCATCGCACGTTGTGAACGCCGATGACCGTCTCACGCGGAGTCACAGGATATTAAGGCAGCCAGTTTAAAGATGATGCAGGTAATGGCATGCAAGCAATGTAGCCTTTTCTAGTAGGAAGTGTTATCCACGTCGTACGCGTGCACTAAAAATCGTTTAATTTGCACTTAATTTGAGATTCCGGGTCGGTCGCGCACGTATATCTGCTTTTACGAACCCGAGGCGATAAGGGTCTATGTGATCGATATCGATATCTATCAGATGCGCATATAATTTTAGATAGTACTTTCAATCCTTGGCCTTTTTTTTGGCTACATCATACGTGTAATCACCTGTCTATAATCATATCATGGGATCGATTAGGTGAATGGCTTCCCTCCTTTTTGTTTCCTGTACCCTTGAACCCTTTATTAACGTAGATATGGCGAAATATCGTGCGAGATATGTATACTGGGAAACACTTTCGATAGCGTGCACTAGCGTTCAACAAAGTCTGTGGTTAAGCGTGGAAAACGGTAGTGCGAGGAGGAATAATGCCTGATGTTATGTTGTACAGAGGTGGGGCCGGGGTGGAATTGGGATATATGTCAATATATGTGTTCACTCCGAATGTTGAATTTAAGAGTGCAAGTGTGACATTGTTCGGACGTCGACCAAATCCTGGTAATGATTAGGATCCGGTCCAGAGTCTGGGCATTCATTCGATTGTTCGACGTTCTGAAAAAGAAAGGCGAGGTTACAAGGGTATATCGATAGGGAAGAACCTTGTGGGCAGTTTTGAATATTTGGGAGGTTCTGTAATTTTAACCGCCAATTTGGTGTTTGGATAATATTGGATTTTCCCAATGGAGCCGGGGGCACCGGCGTCGGTGTTATAATTGTTGATGAGCCGTGATGTTGGAGGTATGGTTGTACGTGGTACCAGACCGTTTTATCCAAAAAAGGAGCACCTGGAATAATATATTGGAAGTCTGATTGACATTCGAGAATGTTAAATAGTATTCGGACATCTGTCACGATGCATCTATGCCCTGGGGTTAAGTAACTGGCTTTCAATTGTGGCACCTTCGGGCGAACATAATGACTCGACTGATGGAATATGGGTCTTTCCATGGATTCAATCGAATCCGGTCCTGGATTATTTTGTTGAGATTAGATTGCCTACGCGGTGTCAGCGGCGCTGCGGTGCATTATAATCGTGAAAGCAGGGCTCGAGGTTAGATCTAATTGGAGTATATACCGAGATCTGCAGATCTAGATGCTCACAACTGTGGCATTCGCTAGCCAAGGCCAAAGCTACTCTGACGTTTCAGCGCAGCGGAATTCGAACCTGATTTGAGACCGATCTAGAGGAACTAGGTAGTATTCTATTTGGGTTGATAAGGTAGATGCGCTCTGCTTATGGGTTAACCTGATGGCTGTATATTATATGGTATTATCTTAAGAATTGGAGCGTATATATATATGGGCTAAACGAAAACAGCGGGGGACGTTAACTAGGGACATTTACCTCGTACATACCTTGACCATCTAGTCTGTAGGAATATATGCATGCGGATTTGGAATACGTGTACGCGTACGCTGAGGATTCCGATCTCAGGTCCAAGGACAGGGTTCTAGAAATATGGTAAAATATATATGTCTGAAATCATTCTAATATATAATTTCGATACATGTGCATGCGGGCATATACATGCTTACATAGGGATGCCATAGTTTCAAAAATCAAGCCGATAGTACCAAACGATGACCAGAACAAAGCTAAAGCTAGGCATATGTCAATATCAAGCTAATGCATGCGCATCTCAGTACGTGTACTGAGTTCATGACTTGTCAAGCCAGGGGTGAGCGTCCCCCAGATCTGCTGCATGACTTAAAAATTAGCCTCAAGGCCTAAGTATTGAATATATATTCCAATCGTCTAGAAGTCGTATTAAAGCGCAACCAATAACACTTTAAGCTTTACGGGTGCCAGAACTGTAGTCTCGTTCCAAGCGGCAGGAAATCCTTGAAAAACATCTCGTGTTCCACCGACAGGCATAGCCACGAAGACAATAGGATGTCATGAATTTAGCGTGATGTATGCTTCCGATTGATAAAGCTCGATGACTCTACACCCTGTGCGTATGCGTATGCGAGCCTCGAAGATTGGGTAACCTTTTTGCTAGCTTGGAGGCAATGCAATGTAATACCTTGGTAGAGGCTTGTACAGTAATTGTCGACATTATTTGAAGCAACATCGTCTCGCTATGGACTTTAATGATTTTCTTCATATCTATAGGGGCTTAGAAGAACTCCTGCAGTTGAGACGAATCTTTTGAAGCCTTCTGTACATGTAACTAACTGACTCCGACGTGCGCTGCCGGCTGTCCACCCTGCTTTCGCATGAACGTTCCGTCTATGTTCCGGCAGCCAACCATACTAAGATTTATAACTTAGATACCCTAAATTGGAACCGACGTGTAAATCGTCTACGCCGAATACATGAATGATGCTGCAGGAGAAAGATCTACCTTTTACGGGGTAGAAAGGCAAAAGAAATTCGAAAAGTTGCGATTATGTTAGCCAAGAGGTCTCGCTGCAAACCCAGAAAAGCCAATTTTTTGCCTTCTGATTTACCGCCCGTATACTCGTCTCGATCGAGGTTACATTCTCCATTATTTTTGTGGACAGTATCTTTTGTCAGCGACTAAGATAATTTTCTTGTTAGTTTTGGCATATTTTCGCCAGCCACGTCCAGCCGGGTTTCTCGCTTCAATTGAGACCCATGGGGAAGATGGCCTTGGCAAGGTCGATGCATGCACTTCGGCGGGATTTCTGCAGCTTCCCCACACGATGCGGCCTTGGGGACAGGGTTATCAAGCTGCCGACGTCACCCAAAAGCACGAGTTCTCTGCGGCCAAGGCCAAGTTACGGCGGGAATTAATTCCAGAGCACAGTCTAACAACGAAAGAAATTTCCGAGAGTGTGATTTTATCGAGAAAAACTTGTGGATCAAATAAAACTCGACATTTTTGATCGCAACTGGGAATATATCCGGAATAGGATTGCCCTCGGTTTGAGCTGGCAAGATCGGGGTTCAAGGTACAGGTACCCAGGTTGTAGCCTAATGCCACATCAAGATTCTGCAGCGCTGTCCGAAGACTTGCTTCCTAAGGTACCAGCTTGTCGGCCACCGGACAGAGGGGATGCAATTACGGAGTAAAAAGCCGAGTCATTATTAACACAATGCCATGGACTGGTGTTTCCGAGGCTGAAGATGCATATAGTTTTCGTCGAAGTTTTTTTCGATCCTGGCCTGTTTCTGGCTAGCTTACAGGTCGCGGCCATGCATCGATTCCAGTTGATCGCTGCACCTCACTATCGACGCACACTAGAAGCCCGATCCTTGAAGGTTGCGTTAGACGATCAACTGCATCAGTACTGTTGAATGCTATTTTTAACTTAGGAGGCTTGCATTGTAGAGAAAGTTAACGGTTTGTCTCCTCATATTCGCTTGAAGCAGAAGTGGTATGATGCTGAAAACATGGAGTGACTTCATTCCAACACTTAACCACAAATGGTCGATATGCAGGCGAAATGCTATATGGAGTAGGGACGCGCGGGAGGAGACCGACCACACTCTGGATATACGTCGATGCTCTCGGAATGAGGGGTTCAATCACCATTATCACCGGTATGACGACTCTAGCTCTTCCATCCCGGGCTCAAACTTTCCGTCGTCGCTCATATCGCAGGGCGTAGCGAACGTGTACGTGTCTGACCTCACGACCAGTACGCATGCTCAAGCATCTAGTCGCAAATTCACCACGTCGGTTTCAATCTCATGTTCAACAATTGTCGGGCAGGAAGCGCTATCCGGAAAATGAAGTCAGACAAGGCTTTGAACTTGAGACAATGGAGTGATTTGCGAGTCTTAGACGCACGAAGTGGTCTAGCCTAGCGAAGCAGGAATTCGGTTCCTTAACCGTAGGCCAAACAGACTTGAGCCTCCCATTTGCCAGATCAAACCCTAAAACAGAAGTCTAGTCAGCGGTCTAGCTCTGGTTTCCCAAAGTTGCAATGTAACCCTTCCTTTTATCAAGCTCCGGATCCCAAGCCATTCATCATGTTCCTAGAGGTCACCCCGAAGTTGGTTGACAAGTGTCGCACACAAGCTTCCCGCATCTGTATGAAATTTTACATTTGCGTGACTAAATTTGAAAAAGATTTGGATACGAGTTCCTCTGGTCAGTCCCTCCTGATGAATTTAGTATAATCTCCCATTTCTCCGGGAGCACAAAGTACTCACATGTTATCCTCGCGCCCTTACCTCACTCTCTGTAGTACCTCCAGCCTCGGGTACAGGTGGAGACGTTGTTCTGACGTCAAAATGTAACAAAGCTTCTTTTGGTAAAATGTGTTTCCCAATCACCTACAGAAACTTTGAACTATGTGACAGAGCTCTAGCTGTATCGATAACTATTATTGCCGAAAAAAAGAAAGAAAATTTTCCCCGGTCTAAAGAGAAAAGCAATATTATACATGCAGATCAAGACAAGGAATGATTGTCGAATATCGTTAAGCCTGTATACTTGCAGAGGATATCGACGGATCGCACTTTCCGAGATACATCCGCCTTGGGCTTGTACTTGGCTTTTCCATCATATGATCACAGCTAGAATAGCGCTGTAGCCCAGCACCCGGGTGACAAAATAAACCGAACAACGCATTTCATCTCCTGTCCCCATTACTACCACTACTATAAAGCTGTATACTCCAAAGCACATTAAAAAAAATAACTACTACTTTACTATATTTTAGAAAATAGACATATAAGCTATATATATATATTATAAGGCTAAAAATATCTTCTACACTTAAAAAAATCTAGCAGATTTTTATAATTATAATATTAGTAGTATAAATACTACTATTAATAATAATAGCACCAAATATCATCTAATTAATAAATTACAAAACTATAAAATTATTATTCTATAAGCCCAACTTAAAACCCAAAATAAACTATTTTAAACTAAAAATTAAAATATTAGAATTCTATCCCATAAAATTATAACTTTTAAAATAAAAATCTTTATAATTAGATATATAATAATATATTATATACACAAAATTAATTATAATAATTATATAACTTATAAAATAAACTATTTTAATAAAATAATTTATTAATAATAACTAACTTAAACCAAATTTATATTAAATAAGTATTTTAAATTTAATAACTAATACTATATTAAATTTAATAATAAATTATATTTTAACTTTAATATTAAAAGTAAAATCAAGATTTAAAAAAAATTTAATAAACAATATAAACCTAAATATATACACTAACACCATAATTTTAAAAAAAATTACATTAAATTATATATTTAAATAATAATTAATTATAACTTTAAATTTAATATTACATTCTACACTACTATTAATATTAATAGCAAAATATTAAATTCAATCTATATAAACTAAATTTTAAAATCTATTATTAAACCATAATTTAAAGCAGATTATAAATTTATATTAAAAAAAAATAATAATAATAATTATAACACTAAAACAAACAACCAAATTACTAAATAAAAAAATAATAATAAATTAAAACATTATTAAAATTATAACTAATTTTTAAATTTAAATTTTATTAAAAATATATAATAAATTTCTAAAAACTATACCCAATTATCACCACATTAAAATAAAAAATCTATTAAAACACTTATTATTAAAAGATAAAACTCAATTAAACAAAATATAATTAACAAATAAATAAAAAGCATACCCCAAAAACTACAATCTATTATAAACACAGAAGATAAAATAATGGCCTATTAGCCTTATATTTAGATAAAATGCGTTGTTCGGTTTATTTTGTCACCCGGGTGCCCAGGTATTAATAAATACCCTGCATCATGTACTGGAACAATGAAAGCTTGTCTATATAAAGGCGTCTTCATGCCCTCCGTAATCGTCTTACTTGAAACCAATCTCATCGATACATAGAAAAGACGATCATAAGTGGTTAGCTCTTTGTTTTCATCCAACATATATTGCATATAATTATAATCCACTCGTTCTCAAATACTCCACTCTTTGGTTTTGGCACCATAAACCATCCTCGTAACAATGCGACCAACATTTGCGCTCGCACTCCTTTCGTTGGCCGCCTCGGTCCAATCCTTGGTCCTCCCCAGAAATCCATGCTACAAGTGTCAAGGCTTCACTATCAGCGTCTCTGGCGGTGTTAGTGGTCCCCTTGGACAGATTTCTGATGGCCAGAACCGTGTTGGACCAAAGACCCCAACCCCGGCCAAGTATAATCTCGGCTGCAATGGCGGAGTCGTTGACGCTAAAGGCCGTGGATGCATCTTGACGCCTCCAACCACCCAGTACCAGTGTGACGAAGGTGCATCACCTACAACTGGGTTTGCCATTGGTAGCAATGGTGGTATTACCTACAATGGCAAGGGAGAGTTTTGGGCCTGCCCGTAAGCTCTATTTCGGCAAGGCAAATATAAACTGTGAACCAATTTCGGCTAACTTCTCTATGTAGCGTCGATGATTATGGTAATTGGAATATCTACAGCAAGCCAGTCGCCGGACAAACCAAGTGTGTTAAGGTCTGGCTGACTGCTAAGGGCTGTAGCGCGCCACCACCTCCACCACCTCCACCGCCACCAAAGTCCTGTCCATATAGCTTGGTATATCCCAACGGCCAGTCTTTTGAGTTCCCTCACTTGATTGTGCCAGTTGACAAGAAGAACCCGAATAAAGCCTATGGAACATCATATTTCGGCGAGATCACATCCTCGAAGGCCACTATCTTTAATTTTGATGTTCGTCCGGGATTTAAAGGCAAGAAGTGCTCTCTTGTCTGGCTCTTCCCAACCAACCCTCCTTCGGATACTAGTTCCTATACTTTCTCCGGTGTAGGAAACCTTCACTTCTGGAAGAAGTCTTCACCGGCTACACAAAGCACAACTTACAACAACCAGGGCGGAAATAGCGTCGACTACGGTGTCACCAAGGTCGTTCCGGGACATAGCTATACCATCTCCACCTTTGACTGCCCTTACGGCCAGAAGATCGCCTTTGAAATCAGCTCCACGGATACCAACCTCAGATACTTCCAAGATTATAACCCTTCAGCGTGAGTTCCCTCTGTTAAAGGCACAACTGCAATAATCGTAGATATATATGATACTAATTGATAAATCTAGGGTTGGTCTATACATTACCGTCTGCTAATTAAAAATTCGGGCTGGGAGAAATAAAAATTATCAATAACAAGTTTCTTTTATGTTTATTGCATATTGGCTTTATGAACTTATGGCAGATCACATTCCTTCGGCGTTGCATATATTCTTTACTAATCCCTAAATTTATCAGAATCGAGATTGCTAGTTTCAAGCTTCCTCAAACCTCATGTATTAGTGCATAATGTCTAACTCACCTTCCTTTGCCTTTGTCGGCGACATAATAAAATAATTTTGTTTGTTTTTTTTTAGTTATGCACACTTACATTGACAAAATTCTAATGAGTCTGCTTTTTTCTTTGGGTACGAGACAAATATGCTGTGCCTGAGATTAAAATCCAAGTTGTGGTGAAAATAAAAAATAACCATACCACTTTCTCAGCAGAACATCCAAGATTCCAAGAAAATGCTTGATTTTCAGGTGTGGATGAAACGTAAGCCCTACATTACACACGAGCGAAATTTTTGTCCGAACTTGCGCATGCGGGGTTAAAAAAGTGCACGTGTTTTTGACGACGTCTACTCAGATCGTTGCCGTCGCGTTCTGCAGCTGCAAGCGATGTTACAATCGGCTCGCGAGCTCGCTCTATCCGGCAAGTCCATTTTTAGAAAGCCGTGGTTCCACTACATGTACACCTCGCATTCTGCACTGCCAGCTATTAGAGTTTAAAGATATCCGGTCTAGCTACTAGAGCCCTTCACAAATACTATATACGCTTAGGCAGTAGATATCACGGCTTTTCTTCCTCTTCTTCTTCTTTTTTTTGGGCGGGCCATGGGTCTGTGGCGGAAGGGAATATAATTTTTGAGTCGATTGCTGCGTACTCGCAGTTGTAGGGGGAATGCAGGTGTCAAAATCTACCTTTACATCCAGGAGCAATCCAAGTGGCGAATTGAATAGATAAGTTCGAGTGCTAGAAGTCCTTCTGGAGCTCGTGGTTAGATAATTGATAAAGATTTAAATACCCGGGTACCCTTGGACTAATTGATCTTCACCATCTTGGATCCAGACCGCGGGTCCAAAAAAGTGTTGAACCATGGCCATTTTTGGTTTGTATTTTTGTTGCATTTTTGAATTTCCCCTGTGTCACCACGATTCAAAGCTGTGCGACACAAAAATTCGAGTTAACTCGATCACGCGGCGCACCGCTATACCGCTATATATATATATACTTACGTATATACTATCAATACTATCAATACCAATCAACGTCGCGTAGCGTAGTGCAACATTACCCATAGGTACTTGTTGACTGTCAAAGTAGGCGAGAGCTCAAGCATGCACCTGAGTCGGGAGTTCGTGCTTGGGAACACTGAGGACTGTCGACATCGCTACCTGATCTCCGAGCCCGATTGATAAATGGCCATTAATATTAATTACATGCAGACATATGCAAATGCATTACAGGCGTGTTTGATATCTACCAGGGTTGGGAGCACGGAAATCGGGCATATCTAGAGGTCAATATTTATATATTCGAAAATATTTATTAGTCAATATCATTAGTAGCCTACCCTTTTACAAGCCCATATTGAGAACAGGACTCTTTGTTATCATCAACTCGCAGGTCTTTGAACGGGAATTCTTCGAGGCATGATATTGAAATACTTGAATACCGATTGTCCTCCACTTTCAAGCCCCGTCGGTACCTTATCAATATATCATGATTATCTTAAGTTAGGCTGCTATACAGGTACTAAGAGTGGTCAAGACAATTAGAATAATCCATTCTTCACCACAAATTTTGGTGGCAATACTTTGGGGTAATGCGCTGATTGAACTTCCGCTCACGACACAGCACCACGCGATGGGATTTTTTTATCTTGGATTTTGAAAAAGAAGTTTCTCCACGAGAGAAGCTTTAGTGCTTTATCACCGTCCATATGATCTGAGATCATCAACATATATCGATTATGTGGGATTGGAAGCGTCTGGTTTAAAGGAAAGGCGAATGGAGTTGCTCGTCTATGGTCACCTCTTTGTTGTTCAGGTTGTGATATACAATCTGAGAAGTATAGGACGTCTAGGAGTATACCGTTTGCCCCGCCCCGGTATTTTTATACAATTATGGCTTTACATTCAAATAGGATCCAGGGTCAGCTAGAGTCTCAGTGCCACCGCCACCTCCCCATCGTCTACTAGCCTTTCACAGTCTTCTAGGAACCCATAAGTATAAACCCCTTTTTGGGGCTTTGTTCTAGAAAGTGTTTGTTTGTGTATAAACCGGCCTAACACCCAAATGGTTGGGTTTTCTGTAAATTTTAGTATACTACATTAAATAACAACCTGCTCAATCTGGGGAATCGAGTGCCTAGATGACATGATCAATCAACACCTTCCCTTTTCATAAACTTGCAAAAAAAATTTTCCCCAGATGAATGGTATTGTATGTAACGTCGATTCTTAGATTGCGTGATTTGAAAGCAAAACACCTCCGCAGTTGCCATCGTCTTTGGACCTGCAGATATCGGTTTGCTACCATCGGTTTTTTTTCCGGGATTGCCCATGATGCTTTTCGATAGGTGCAGCTGGCAGATCTATGCATTTTAGACGATCGATATTGTGATCAATTGTTTAATTTCTGTAGGAAGACGCGACAGCTCCCGTTTCATCTCTTGCTATGTGTTAGTACCGGTATTAAGATATTGGTTGTGATTGACTAGATATCGATATCATTGGGTCGCGATGTTAACGACTCGACGCTATTACAAGATGATAGAAGTCCGGATCCAATGCAGAACAGGCACCATGTACTAAGATATAACAGATGCCGCAGGGTTATTGAATCCCAATTGACAGGCTTCCGGATGCATTAGCCAAGAGCTGGGCGATGACAAGGCTATCTAGGTCAACCCCGCAGATTGGAAGGCAAGATAAATGAGCTTTCTAACGATAAGGACGGCCCCGTCCCGTAGTAAAGCTGCAGAGACGGGGGACAATACTTCGGTTATAAGAAGATCTTGCCTCATCTGTGACAATTTCCCGAAGTGCAAATAGACTAGCTGTAGGGGGAGGATTTTATAGGCCATCAGCTGAATACCCCCCAGAAGGAACGTTATAACCCCTCGTCCTGAACCTAGTAGTAGGCTGGCCAAGGGCAGCCGCCTGTGCCGAGAGAGATACAGTGATTGAAAGAAGAATGTGTATGAATTTGGTCGCAGGGCGTCAATAGGCTTGGTGCCTACGTCTAGACCTCAAGACCTTCTGGCTATTCTCGGCCTTACCTCGAGACCGGGCTCGACGCCTAGCTTTGTTTTTGACTGGTGGCGAGATATTCTGACGGAATCAGTCTTCAGATCGTAATGAGCAGGAGGTACTCAATTACTCTCGGCATGCCCCTTGGGATGGAAGGAGTAGGTTTTGCGCCATTGATGATCCCACGCAGCCATGCATGGCTGGATATCCAGGTGATACATGATCAAGATAAGTTCTAAGGGCTTTAAGGCTCAAGGTATAAAAGGCTTGAACCCGCGCCATTGATGATGAAGTCAAAGAGCTTGAATACAGAATAACACTCTACATCAATCTTTCTCCAGAGGTATATCCAAAACGCCGCCGCACTTTTCTCTATTAAAATGCAATTCACCACTGCTGCACTGACTGTTTTCGCCGCTGTTGCCGGAGTCGTCTCCGCCCAGCCTCCACCACCTCCACCCCCACCAACGCACAACCTTGATGGCCCATTCGCTCTTCAGCTCAGGGGTCCTCATGTCAACTGGAACGATAAGTTTCTCTCGCATGTCCCGGTTGGTGGCACCGCCAACTTGTAAGTTTTCAGTTCCACGAGTTATTTATGTATATATATAAGTACATGTATTTGTATAATACGTCATATATAATTTACTTCTGGAGTATTTTTCTCTTCGTGATTGCTGATATAAAGTCACTATGTATAGGGTGATCCCCGAAAATAACTCCGTCAACTTCTACCTTAATACTACTGATAAGACTCTTGTCTATATCGCACCACGCCCAAGACCCGGCCCACCTGGTGGTTTCCGGGAGCAATACCCCTTCGTTGTTGTTCACAACTTGGTCTCTAACGTTGGCGGCATCTATATTGCCGACGATTCTGTTCAGGGTACCTCTGGCTGGTCTTTCAGCCAACAGGGTATCTTGGAACTCGCTGGATTCAGCAACCGATTCCACATTTGCACACACCAAACCCCTGCTGGCCCGAGGTCTGGTCTCGCATGGCAATACGGTGCTGGCAGATTCGATGTTCCAGATTGCTCTCCCGTTGCTATTCGACGTGTCAATGTTCCACGAGGGTTTGGAGGTCCAGGTGGCCCACGGGGTAGGCCTCAGATATAAATAACCGATTAGGTATTTTCTGTATCGTGGCTACCGGGCGTACCTAGTAGATTGATATCCCTTGAGGTAGGAGTGACGGAGGGGGTCATTGTAAATAGCTAGCTTAATCAAAATGTATATATACTTACACTTGGATCGTTTTTGTTCTAAAATCGAAGATCGATTGAAAAAGAGTGTACTAGACTAGTGGTCGAAATGTATTAGTTCATAGAGTACGGCTATCCGGCTACTCGGATCCCTCTTTGTCCTCGCACCCTCTCCCGTTCTTCCCTTCTTTTAATTGTTTTTTTTTTTTTCGAGCCACCGCGGAAACTCCTAACCGAAGGATGGAGCTAGAATGTCTCTTTTGAAGTACTTAAGTAGATTGAAATTAATAATGATTATCATGCATGTATGAGGTAGTATCTGCACCCCTCACTTTGTGGCGTCCAGGTACTGGACTAGCTAGCATCCATATCATTCAATTCAAAATGTCGAAATCTATTAAGGCTTGTAGAGTTAGTAGTAAGGCTCTGACCAGTTGTGAGATGGCTACTTCCGTGACACCGCTTGGTTATAGTACTATTTCTGCGGGATTCGAGGGGTCAAAGCGGTATCGTCTTGTTGTAAATTACGTACTCCGTAGTATACTCCGTGGACAATTGACATCGTGTTGATACTGTTGTAAAGCCAAATCTATCTCGGATCTCGATGTGTTGTCTCATCGCCGATTGTTTGACCGCTTCAACACATGACCATTCCAGAGAAACCTTCCGGTCACAGCCAAACCCTCACTCAACCCCTGTCCCGCTATGTGTCTACCTACTTTTTGCAAGTATCCTGTCTTAGGGCAGATATATAAAGTTTCTCGAAGGGAAAGGTATCACGGTACGTTCAATGGGGGGACGATTCAACGCCTCACAGATCGAGAGGCAAAGGGGAAATAGTTATCAAAAGTAAGTAACCACTTTTGCTTTTTGAAGAGTCCCCATAAGCTGAGCTAATATAATGTGGAGCCTGGTGGAAGTCGCACGATGCTGGATCAAATCCAATCCTTTCCAGTCCAACCATGATCAAATCCGGATCAAAGGTGGAAGAGCGAAAAAGCAAACTGTATACTGCCCTGTTACCATTTTTCAGGCTCCGTGTCAGGAATGAACGGGAATGGACACACGATCGTGGAAACTCAAGAAAAAGCTTGTCTGGGCTTGACTCCCCTCGCCTCCAGACTTGGCAGACTTGTCCCGATATCCCAGCATCATCATCATGTAGGAATTATGAATGATCCTTTACTCGCTTCTACGATTCGGGTCAAGCTGGCGAATTTATGATCGTGGAAGGATGTGCCTTGTTCCCCCTCTTTTCGGCCTTTGAAGACGATTCTAGATCGTCTCGCCAACAAAGCGAGCCTGATGTTTGGGTGGCTCGGGAAGGGGAAAAAAGATCTCCTGCTCTCCTCCTACTCCTCCTCGTCATGCAAAGCGCTAAAATAGACCAGCTCTCGTTTTGAACGGCGAAAAGGGTAACACTAATTTGGGGGGAATGGAGGTTGTGTGAGTGGAGCATGCATCCTTCAAGTCGAGGCCGCTAAATTGGCTGCACCTGGCCTTCTTCATTAGCCCTCTTGCCGGATAAGAGCGAGGCTGTTAATAACCCTCCTCGCCCACGTTTTTTCTCCCAAGACTTTCCCCCCTTTACCAAGACCGCCTGCCAGGACGTCCGCTCCTCAGTTTTTCGATAACTTCTTGGTCTACCAAGGCCAACATCCACAGTCACACACGCGAAACACGACATATAAGCTTTCTTGTCATCTTTCAGAGGACGGGGAGACTTTTGAAGATTTGCTCTGAACTCTTGCTCAAGCCCCTCGCAAACGAAGCTGTTTCTTACTCTGCTAAACCGTCTGTTGATTGTTATTTTTTCTTCAACAAATCTTTTCCAATTGACGAGAGGGCGGGTAACGGAAAAAAAAAAAAAAAAAAAAAAAAAAAAAAGGAGAAAGAAAAAGGTCAGTTGCAGGAAATGTTAGCCTGTCATTCGGGCAATCCCTCTTGGTTTTGTCGCTGCACCATTCCTTCCTCAAATTTACTAGCAGAAGTGGGTATCTGCTGGGTCTGAGCTGCCTCTTCCCTGCCTGGGTACCTTAGGGAGGGCAGGTATCAAAAGATGAGATTTAGCTGCTCTGAAAGCTCTCGAGCTTGAAGCTGTCAACCTTTAATCCCATCATACTACTACCGTCCCACAAAAACTCAGCCCCAAAACCTGCACTTCCTGGACCGTTTTGTTACTTTTTGTTGTGCGAAACCTTCGGCACCCAACTCACGTCATTTGATTTCTAGATACCTAGTCTCAGGAAAATTGGGAGGGGAATATCCGTTCAACTGACGGACTTCTCTGACACCATCAAACAAGTAATCTTCCGGGCCAGCTATACCCAGGGCTGACACCTCGAAGCGACGGTGCTGTTTAAGTTTTTGAGCATTTGACCGCAACTGTTAGATCCGCCAAACCGGCCAAGAAATAGCAAAGCCGGCATCCAAGGAACCCGAAAAGGCTTACGCACCCAGCCCAGAGTTCCCGAGGGAAAGGGAGGCAAATCAGATCGAAGCATTCGACTCAGCTCGGGTTCTCAAAACAAACAAGTTACCAAGAAAGCCATATTGACCACCAATCTTTCTGCTCTTTATCAGCCGAAGTCCCGTTCCCACTTGTATGAGATCACCTTATCCGTACACTATCTTTCGGCAGTATATCGCAATCGCCCTGCCTTCTCTTATCCTTCAGCACAAGTTGTGTTTTTCCTTGCCCGCTGGTTTTGTGGCTTTGAAAAAAGGGGGGGAATAGCACGACGCTTTGAACTTATCCGGAAGGAAACCCATTCGGCTGTTATTGAAACGACGGTGTGACCTCTGAGAAAAGATTCGCCGTCCGCTTCACTGATTGGAATTTAAACCAGATTTTGTGGACCGCAAAGGAAACTCACGACTTTCTTGTTTTTGCTTTGGCCAAGTCCTAAAAGAATTACTACTCCTGGGTGACACGACAGTTGCCTTGCCCCATTGTGTCTGGACGGAGAAGAGAACCTGCGGACATCATTTCTGTTGCCTGTTCCCTGCCCAGCTCTTTAGCTCTCTGTCCGATCTGTCATCAGCTGCAATCGTTGAAAAGTTCTTCCAAGTCATCTGCACCCTGGTCGGTTTCCAAGCCAGAGTCGCCCATACTTCGACAGCATTTCGAAGGCTTATTTCTGGCTAAGCTTTTCGTAATTTGTTTATTTCCTGCTGGCCATATCCTTTTATCGTTCATCCCCGACCATTATCCTTACGCTGTACATGAGTAGGCAGGACCAGAGCTGTCTGTATCCTGCTGTTACCTCTGTCGTTCGCAACAGCCCAACTTCCTTTCCCGCAGACCCAAGCGACTGGTGGAAACCTGCAGAACAGCACCAAGATTTAGCGATCGATTGACGCCTTTTCAAGAGGCTTGGGCAATTTCCCTAAGACACCGGCCTACGTACACTCACTTAAAAAATCACCTCCACTGATCGCAGTGGTTTCCTGGACGCGCGACTCCCTTCGTGGGATCGTTGCGGGAGAAGTTCACCTGACGCCGGTTCCAACTTGTCCACCATATCAGTGGTCTGATACAATTCCGCACCATGTCGACACTGGGTAGTGGTCGACTAAACTCTCTAATCTCCCGGATACGCAATTCCTCTCGGTCGCCATCGTCGCCCACACAGACACCTGGCCCCACCGCCACCACAACTACTACGACTACCTCATCTACACTCTCACAACTGAAACCTTCTCGTCGCGCTATCAATGACTTCTACATCAAACTCGACTACCCGCACCGGCGGTATAAACCCGGGGAGCACATCACTGGATCGATCGTTCTCACAACGTCTCGCGCGACTCGAATAACACATCTCACTCTAACATTAGGGGGAAGCGTTATGGTATATCCCCACGACCGAAGGGGCCACAAATGGGGAGAAGATGTTGTAAAAGATGTTACGTATCGGGACAATAAGATGATTAGAGGATGCAGAAGTCGGGGAACAACGATAGAAGGCAGACACAGCGGTCGGGGTGTGGTTCTTTTTGAGGAAGAACAGGTGATTGTTGGCGAAGGACGGTTAGGTGCTGGAGGTTTAGAAGTTGGCTTCGTGATCGAATTCCCCAGCAAAGGCGGAATCAATAGTCTGGATGTATGCTTTTCTGCATTCACTCTCAATTTCTGCCCGGGGGCTTTTTACTGACCTGATATTTTGCCATTTCATAGTTCGAGAGAGGAGCTATCACATATCTCCTAACTGCTACCCTTACCCGACCGACGACAATCCATACAGTCTCAACATGCACGGCGGAAATAAAATTCTCCGAAAACATTGACGTTTCGATGTTCAGCCCTCCAAAACCGCTGACAATATCAATAGAACCTCAGCGGCCGCTTCGCCGCTTGAAATCTTCAGGCTCTTCGAACGACTCCACAACTTACATCCAAACATTGCATCAACCGCCGAATCTATCTCCGCCCCTTTCTCCCTCACTTCCTAAAACGCCCTCTAACAACACACCTTCATTACCTCCCTCTCCGACCGTTTCTGCACAGCCCCATCCCATGGCGACAATCGAGCTTTTAAGGCCTGCATGTTTACCTGGAGAATCAATACCCATCCGAATCACAGTATCACATAACCGACCGCTGAAATCTATGTCCGGTGTTATAACGACATTATCGCGGCAATGTCGGCTCGATACATTGCCTCCTGCCGACAAAGTTCTCACTGCATCTTCTCTATCTTTTTCGAAATCGTGTGTCTCTACTTTCCGCAAAGACCTTAATCAATCCATAACAGCCCTGATCGTCGATCCAAGAAGCCTAACGACCGTTATAAAAACAAGCGTGCGAATACCAGGAGATGCTTTCCCCACAATTTCTAAGGTGCCGCAGGGCGTGCTTGAATTTACGTATTTCGTTGAAGTTGTGGTTGATCTTGGAGGAAAGCTAGCTAGCCGCAACGGAGTAGGTGATGTTATCATGGATGGTAGTACTGGCGAGGATTTGAAACGGATACAGGCAGAGGGCATTATGGAGACCGATCGCATACGGAGAGAGAAAGGTGTTATCAGCTGCACATTCGAGGTTGTCGTCGGAACAATCGATACTGGAAAACGGCGGAGGAGAAAGGACGAGAAATTGAAAGAGACATCTACAGCACCTACTTCAACACCTTCACATACGTCTTCTGGAGACACAAACTCTGAAGAGTCGAGGACGGAGAGGGACGCCGAGAGGGATCAAACGGTAGCCCAAGTCATGAACTTTCTAGATGCACCCGAATATCAAAATAGTAGCACACGGTCTTCACCCTCGAACCTGAGTACCACGCCGCCACCTCCGATTCAACCACCTCCAATGATACCACCAACCCTCCCGTCAGCCAGTGATGAAAAGGCACTCGCCAGGCTGGCGGAAGAGCAACTGCTACCATCGGCCCCACCGCTTCCTGGACAAAGTAATGAGGCTTCCGCACCCCCCCTCCATCCCTACGACGAGGAAGATCTATACTTCGTGCCGGAATCGAGCGCTCATGCTGCTGCTGCCCCAGCCTACGAAAGACCGGGTAGTGCTACACCGCAACCCGCTTCGCAGCCACAGGAAGATAAAGGAGAATTGGAAAGGCAGCGGTTACTCAATGAAGCTAGCGCACCGCCTGTTGCAGCTCCAACAAGCGCTGAGCCTTCGGCACCTGATATTGCTGATGGAGATGAGAATAGTCCTAATGAGCTTCCTCGTTATATTCGATGAACATACCTCTATATACCTTCTCGTTGATCCAGCTATATATTTTTTGGAAATTTATCATTATATTCTTGGGGGGTGTTCTCCCCAATATTACCTTGGCAGCGAATATTTCCCTATCTCTGCTTTATACTACAAAGCGATTTGAATTTTACGGCGCGAGGGCTCAATTTTCCTTTTGAGTTTGATGATTTCCAAAGGCTTCATACCATATGCTTTTTTTCATTTTCTATTTTTGGTGGCGGGAAATAAGAACACGTCGATTACCCGTATTATATGAAAGATGTAATTTATCTTCATTTTCTTTTGGGTGTATCCAATTTTAGCATCTGGCGTTATCTATCATATCGGTCACTGTTCTTTTAAACGTGGCACTTTAGGATTTTTCATTGGGAAAAAAGAATTTTTTTTCATGGGAGCTAGCTAATAGCAAAAAAGCTTGTTGGTTCTTTTGTTTTGTATGTATATATACGATCTCTCTTTCGACGTTTTCTTTGTTATAGGTATGTTTTTGTAATTGGTCATAGGCCCCTTCCGGGTGCTCGACTAGGATGTAATAAGTCCATCCTAAATTGAATTCATCTTCGAAGGAGCAAGAAGGCGGGAGATTTGTGGCTCCTTGGCGCTTACCTTTTTTATCAACATAGTCGGGTTTTTGTGTCAAGTTTTTGTGTCAAGTTTTGGGAAGTTTTGAGGTAATAAAATCTGTGTCATGGGGTTCGTTGGTCGACACTGGGTGTCAAGAGAGGCAAATGGTTGAGATAGTTGACGGACTACTCAATCTCCTCGATTTCCTCTGGGATTCCCAAGCTAGTCTTGAATGATGTTATGTCACAGGATACCATTCCGGCACTCTTGAGATAGCTATCTATGGCATAGATGTTGTCTATCAATATCGATATAAATGTCGCATGGTTGGGTGCTGGTTAGTGGCTAGTAAAATGCAACGAGAAGGTCGGATGGGGTCGTGAATACTGACTGGTATGTTCGTTAGCTGCGGTCTTCAACAGAAGCAATAACTCTTTGAGACGGTCGATCTGAACAGGATCATTTTCGGCGTAAAGAGCTAGTTCCTTTTCTAGTTCCGCCTTTTCTTTAGATAGAAATTGAAGGGTTTTCATTTTTGTTGCTCGTTTGACCTATTTGAACCGATGGATTATCTTAATGAGTGATACTTAAGAAGAACTCTATAAAGCCAGTAGATAGTCTGGTAATTGCTTGAGTACTTACTTTATCCTCACTATCACCAATATTCTTCTCTCCTTCGATCTCGATTTCCTGCTTTACTTCCTTCACCCTCCCTTCGAGCCCCTTGACCTCCTTCTCCCACCCCTTAACTTCATTCTCCATCTGTTTCTTCTCATCCCCCTTGAAACACCAATACCAATTCCCACTACCGATCTTCTCAACCCGAATCTTGTTTTCGTCGACTAAAGCGGTCAAATAGTCTTTTACTTGCATAGCAGAGATTCCTGTAGCCGTGGGGAGAGATTTTTCGAGATCTTTGATGGAATGGGCGGTTATGGGTTGATGGGTTGTGAAGTACGATTCGACGGCGATAAGTTTAGCGGCTGAGGGGTTGAATTTTGGCTATTTTAATATGAGAGCTTGGTTAGAAGTTATTTGATAATGGGTGCTATGGGTAGGTCGTATATAGTATAGATGAGTGAGCCAATTGGTGATGATGGTTGTTGGAGGAGACCGGAGACGTACCATTGTGAGCCAGCTGGGTCGTTCTGATATCTATATAACCCAATATTATGGGATGATATCTAATAGATAAGTAGGTATATAGCTTCCTAGGAAGTTAGGGAAGGGCTTAGAGGTGCTAGCTAATGATGAAGTATGGATTATTCGTGGGATATCGATGGAGGATGTTGTAGAGATGTTGATTGATGTGGTGTTGAGGAAGGGGTATCGATTCAGTGTGTATGGTTGGCTCTACGCACGGCTACATCGATATCCTCGAGGTATTAAGTAGATATCTAGACGTCTCTTTTACCAAAGTCAAAACTTCACTGGTATTAAATTGCATGGTATGTAAGATATTCGTTAGTTACTTAAAGATAAGCTATATTAATTAATAACTCCCATCGAAGTCTTCTCTCCGGATCTTAGACTTATCACACATTCCTCGAAAGACCCCTCCACTCTCCCATAATTTCAGCGGCGTATCAACCTCTACAATTCTTCCTTTATCTAGCACAACAACTCGGTCGTACGTGATGATAGTCCGGAGTCTATGCGCAATACACAGAACCGTGCTAGAACCAAACCCTTCCGCCATTGTCTTCTGAATCTTTCTGTCCGTTTCCTCATCTACGCTGCTCGTGGCTTCGTCGCAGATGATGATCCGGCTGCCGCGGACGAGCGCCCTTGCTAGTGCCATTAGCTGTCGTTGACCGAGGGAGAAGTTTAGACCTTCCTCGATTACAGGAGTGTCGAGGGTGATTCTTTCTTTCTTCTTTTGCTGTTGTTTGATTTGGCCGTCGGCGGGTGGGGTATCGTTCCCGCTGATTTCGGGGAGTGCACTTAGTTGGTCGGTTGAAGAGGCACTTGTCGATGCCCCTAGCTGCTGGTCCTCGGGAAGCACCAGATAACTTTGTCTCAGAGCATCCCAAAGTTCGAGATCCGTGTGCTCTTCGAATGGGTCCAGATTGCTCCGAACAGTTCCTTGAAAGAGTGTAGGGTCTTGTGGAATAATGCTTAATTTGCTTCTAAGATCTTGTAAACCGATCTTGCTGATATCTACACCGTCTACAGTGATGGTACCCTCAGCGAGTTCGACGAGACGGAATAAAGTGCTCATTATACTGGATTTGCCGGCACCAGTCCTACCCACTACGCCGATTCTTTCCCCGCCTTGAACATGAAGGTTAAAGCCATGCAGGGCAAGTGGTAGTCCCTCGCGGTACCGCATTTTTACGTTGTCGAAAACGATTTCGCCTTTTTCCGGCCAAGTTGGTGCTGGTGTGATTGATGTTCGGAGGGGTGATTCCTCTGGTAGTTGGGTACCATAGTAGTAGATTCTTTCTGTGGAGTTCATGGCATTTTCGACTTCTGCCAGCTGTCTGACCATAAATTGGATCAATCCGTAGACTGCGAGGATATAACTGAGCACGAGACCCGAAGTTGAGGGGTTGGTACTGAATCTTGTTACTACCACTAGGATGACTGTTGTAAGAACAAGACCGGTGGAAACAATATCAATTCTCGTGCCTAGCCATCGTTGATTCGCGAAGGTCGTGAAATAAGCAGTGTTCATTTGGTCTATAGCTTCGTTCACTGCGGTTTTGAACTGTGATTGCAAACCGTAGGCTCTAATTGTGGCCGTCCCATTCAGAGCTTCGCCGAATCTGGCGAAGACGTCAGATCGGAGAACTGCCTCGTGACGTTTGACTTCTCGAGCTGAAGCGCGGTAGAAACTAGCGGCCCAGATGAAGAATACGCCGAGCGGGACGAGAGCAATAGCGAACTATTGTGATAGGTGAAATGTTAGCGGGGTTGATATAGCTATTAGAGGCCATTGGAGATAATACATGCCCAATGGAAATATACAATTATCATGATAAAGGTACAAGACGTGGCCGCAAGGGTGAAGAGGTACATCCTCATGGCATCTGTGAGGTAGTTATCCATGACGTCGACATCCTTTGAGAATCGATTGACAATACGTCCGAGAGGTGTGGTGTCGAAGAATGACCTGCAATTGAGTACGAATTAGATCACAGGTTAAACACTTGGATATTGTTACGCACATTGGAGCTCGCAATACTCTTCTCATGGCCCTCTTCATGAGATTCTTACTAGCTTCGGTACCAGCAATGGTGAGTGCTAAGGAGAAAATGAACATGAATAGTGCTTGTGCGACACCAAGGCCAACATATCCTGCAATCTGGAAAGGTCGTTAGAGAATTAGCCAACCCTATACATAATGGAGCGAATAGCTTACATAGGAACCATTTGACAGAGGGTATCTACCACTCGTCCACCACGAAAGCCATATAGTGCCGATAATATTAGCTACCTGAGATAGGAAGAGGAAGATGATGATAATGGGTGCCACAAGGAATGTTCCGCTAGCTTTGATATACGCATAGTAAACCCCCCAACCTACATTGCTTGAAGCCCTCTCTTCCTGTTGCATGAGGCCCTGTGCCTTCCCTTTGTTTCTAGACTTCTTCTTCTTTTCTTCGGATGGGTCTGTTTCTTCATTGTCCTCGGTTTTCTTCTCTGGGGCTTCTTCGGCGGCTGTCATTGAAAGCATCTGCTTAAATTCTTCATTCGTAGCCATCAGGTCGTCAAAAGTCCCGACAGCGCTGATCTTGCCGTCTACCATCAGGACGATTCTGTCGCATCGGTTGAGAACGTGCAGCTGATGGGTCACAAGTACGCAGCATTTGTCTTTCAGTAAACCACCGATTGCCTCGTTGAACATATGACGTCCGACGTGGGCATCAACCGCACTGAGGGGATCATCAAGAAGGATGATATTCGAATTATGGTATATCGCTCGAGCAATATTCATTCGCTGCTTTTGACCACCACTGATAGTGATACCACGCTCTCCGATCTCTGTCATATCTCCGTTCGGGAATAGTTCAAAATCTGGTTTTAAGGCGCATGCCCCAATAACTTTTTCATACCAAACTGGGTCGAACGGACGGCCGAAGAGGATGTTTTCCCTTACGCTGGTATTTTGAATCCATGCCGATTGAGGGCAGTATGCCATGCTGGCTCCTTGGGTTATTGTTCCGCTTGTCTTTCGCATGTCACCTGCGAGGGCCGCCAAGAGGGAGGATTTTCCAGAACCGACGGTCCCAACGATGGCAAGGAGTTCGCGCTTCGAGATATCAAGGGTAATGTTCTGGATTGAAAAGGGTTGAAGCTCCTTTTCTCCAGACAAGGGCCCACCGGGTTGAAGAACAGGTCTTTCTGATTTTCCTTTTAATTTCTCTTTTTTCGCCTTCTTTCCATCTTTACCACGCTCGTCCTTTTTTGTTGGAGCCGTGGTTTCCCATGTAAAAGAAGCGTCTTTGAGAATGAAAGCTTCCTTTTGGTCGGGATTTATGGTTCGCTTTTCTGGTTCATCTTCTTGGAGAAGATATGTCTGTATCCTCTTCAAAGAGAGGAAGGCATCAATTGATTCTGCGATAGTAATAGGTAAAAAATTTAGTGGAAGACGAAGGGTATTGAAAAGAGTGACTGATGCAAAAATTTTGGCAGGGTCGAGACCAGGTTCGAGCAGTGAATAAGTGACGAATGCAAGGATGGATGCAAAGACCGGAAGAGACTAAATGATATATCAGCACCGAAGCGTTCCGTCAATTGTCATGTAACCTGATATGTGAAGGTCGGTAGACTCACCATAGACACAGCATTAACCGCACTTCTGATAGCCAACAGGAACTGGATAGCCCGGACCTCCCGATGTCGTAGGGTTCCCAATTCCTTCAAGAAACTCTCTTCCCAACCGAACAGCTTGACAAATCTAACACCTTGAAGGATTTCCTGCGTAAGACTGACCCGCTTGTCCGTGATATGGTTCATTGCTTTTCTCCTCTTAGCGAGGGTGGAAATAGCCCACGCGATGAAGGGAACGAGGACAAAGAGTAGGCCCAGGCCGGCTAGGGCGGAAACCCCAACATTGACGACAAGAAGAGCTATACAAACAAATATCTGGATAGGCGAGGTCCACACCATATGGCTCCAGGAACTCGCCTGGTCGACACGCCATGTATCCGTGCCCATAAGATTAACTATTTTTCCATTCGGGTATCCGGTTACGGCGTCTAAATTCGCGCCTCCTTTAGCTCTCTTCAGTCTTTTCTTCTCTTCCTTTTCCAACATTGCCTTTTCTTTGGCGGACAATTCTCTTGAGTCGTCGGCGTCGGCAAGCCTACCAACCGCCTTTGCGCGAGCAGATATAGTAGTACTTTTCTCGTATATCATGCTGATTAGGCATGCTCTAGACATTCCGCCGGTTAACATGCCTCTGTAAAAGAATTGGTTTATGCAGACACTGGCGGTCCATTGCATGAGTACCAGTCCAATTGCTAAACCGACACCCTTGCCGAGAGGTTCGGGGCGTCTAAAGTATGAGTTTTGGACGAATGTGATAAGGTAACGGAGCATCTGGGGAGTTAAGATCAACAAAAGGTCGGCTACTAGTCGACATAGACCAGCAGTCCAATATAGATGACGGAAGACGTGGTTCAGAGACATGAAAAGAGGGTATTTATCCCCACGAGCAGCTCTCTTTTTGAATTGCTCCATGATTTTAGCAACTGATGCTTCAACTCGATGTTCTGGTGCTAGAAGTGGAATATCGTTCAGTTCCAAAGGACGATTGTACCCAGTCTATACCGCGTATTTGGTCAGCAGGTGCCCATAAAATTAAAAGGCTGTCTGATCAAGTCCATTACTTACTATCATAAGGTCATTAATCCACCAGAAGAAGAGTCTCGAGAAAAAACTCGCGTCTCTTTCCGGAGAGACCACCCTGACTTCTGGTACCGGAGGGGGTACCTTCGATTTAAATGGGTCCCGCCTGTACCAGGGCTTCGGTTTCCTGAGATCCTTCTCATCTTGAGGTTCTACAGCGGTTGACTCTACAGTCGACCTAGTTTTCTCTATCGCGAGTTTGGAATCCAGAGGTTCAGCCTCGATTTGCTTCTCAATGGCAATTGCATCAATATCCGAGGAAGAACGTCGTTTCTCATCGGCGACGATGCCAGATGTTGATATCGGTGCTGATGGCGAGTCATTGGTGTTTCCGGCCTGACTGCTGTTTGGCCTTCGAGGTTGTGGGAAAGCCACGCTGAACGAAGTTTGGGCGAGCAAAAGCTGCCCGTTAACGTTGTCTGTTCGTTCGTTTCGCGTAACGGCGCACTAAACTTTTTGGCCTGGGCCGAGGCTGAACTTCGGATTAATTCTCAGACGTCTATTCGATTCTGAAAATCAAAGCAACTCCGAAGCTAGTTTCGCGGGAAGTCGAAGGGGAAAGGAAGGAATATTATACGTAGCAGACACGGGGGAAACGAGACTAGGTTTATTTTATTTTCGCAATAAAAAAAAAATGAATAAAAAGGAGAATAGAGAAGGTGGAAACATGGAGCGAACTTGTCCTTGCACTATTAAATCATGGAAGAACAAACTTATCAGAGCTTTAGCCTGCACCAGCCGATGCGCCGACTCTCCGATAGAATACGGTTTGTTGACAAGGTTCTTCCTCGCTCGAAAAGCTTATGTCTTTTCGGGCAGTATTTATATTCTACTAGATCGGTTCGTATCTTTTTTCGTGTGTTCGTATACGGTTATCGGCAGGGCTGTCGGGGCTAATCATAATCGTTCATGCATCGTGGTGGCCAGAGCAGGTATTAGGTACTTAGTGTATACTTTATACCAGGTCAGGCCCCTCCAAAGCCAGTTCAATAGGAGAGACTGCCTTCTCCCCATGAAGCTCCTCGATCTTTTACAGGATACAGTGAGCTCTGAAAGAGCATTCAGTAGCGTCAAATCAGGATGGGCTTTCCACTCAGTCCTTATCGCTTTTTGGGGATGGTGCGATACTTCTTCCATCACAGAACATGGATCCATCCGGATATATCGAACAGAATATGAATCGGACCTTGCATACAGGATTTGGCCTCGGTAAAGCTTGGAAGGAGGCTAACGATCGAGTCTAGCTCACTTGGCTAACGGGACGGGTCTGCCCCGGCCAATGACAGGCGTTTGGTTCCCACTGGGGTCTAATGCACCGACAGAACTTTATTCGAATTCGAAGCTATTTTCCAGCATTTATTTCCAATTCGAAATATTGGATGGCTGGCTGCGACGATTTGAGAGTTTTAGTTCTAGCTTCAACTGCCTCTGTTGGATGTGATGAAGCTGTGATCTACTTTATTACGCATACGACATCGTGGTTCCCAAGGTTGAACTTGCTTTCGCGTGTCTGGCACGTTGCATTGGAAAGATTGAACATTCCTTTGCCATATTACTAACTAGTTCGCTGACTCACTGCACTTCCCACATGTTCAGGTACCGTACCTGTACTTTGATTGCCGACTTATCCGAACACGCTTCATTGTTTATCTCGACCGAGCTAACAATTTATCGTACCGAGGTTTCAAGATATCGATGGCGCAATTGGTCTTTTTCTTGCGTCCAGACCCCCATGCCAGCGGCCTTTATCCTGCCTGCCGCATGTACCGTTTAGTGGGACCTTGAGATTTCGAAGGGCTAAGCTTTTTCCCCTATGGAACCTAAACCTTTTGATCGGGTTCGCTCGGGTCACTTGGTGAATTGAATCTTCGATTTTTCACTGTATCCTCAGACTCTGTCTTTTACCTTCAGCTTTTGTATGATCTACTTCCACTCGTGACGTTTGTGCAGTGTCCTGGCTGATACCATTACTGCTCATATACCGTACACCCATGTTTCGAGACTTGGGACGATCTAAGTTATCAAAACTGACCTTGCCCCCCCGTTTCCCCCCCCTTTCCTTTGGATAACTGGTCAGGCGTTAATATTGGCGGGAGGGCCGGCGTATATCGTTTATATTTATAGACATGAACCTATATATATGCACGGAAAAGGTTCCTGTTCCCCGATTCAAATTCATAATCGGATACTTCATAATAGTTCTCAAGGTGGACGTGTCGACCTTGTAAATCTAGGCTTTGTCCCTTGCCTCTTGACTCGAGATTTTAGGATAGCATCACTTATAGCTGTCACGAGACTTAAGTTAACTTCAACCATGCGGCTCTTAGCTTTTTTCGACAGCAAGGAATGCGTTGGCAGACGATGTCGGCGAAATGACATCATAAATGCATATTTTCCAGTGGAATTGCTCTTTTAGCCAAATTTAAAGGGAAAACCGCGACCTCCATCGATATCGCTCACTCCCATCGATCTTACGACAATCCAAAATATCACAGAGAAAACCACATATCATATTGCAAAAATGTCTGCTCCAGATAGAATCAAATCCCTCGTGCGGGAAGAAGCGAATCAGGCCATCAGTATCTCGAAAGATGCAGCAAACTCGGGGTCGTATATGTTCCCAATCCAGGTATATTTCCAATCCATCTTCCCCAAAATAAGACCTGGTAGAGAGTCGGAACTTAGTAGTATACACCGATTTTTTTTAGGGGATATACCACTTCCTTCGATATCCTTCTCTCCAACGTCCGCTTTGGCGCAAGGTTCTACCGACAATACTGCTCTCCGTCGTGGTGATAGTCTCCATGTTTTTCGTTACATATCTTCCACAAGCAGCCATTCTCACCTTTGTTGATGGACCTATCGCGTTTGTTAATGCCGCTATGTTGGTTTTGTCAGAAAGTTCGACGTTGATATTGCTTATTAGCAAGCGGTGGTGGCTGGATGATGCTACGGTCGAGGTCTTTGATGCGGTATGATAATTATCTCATCTGAAAGGGCAAGAATAAACACACCGTTGACGGGCATATAGGTCTTGGTTCAACAAAATCAAACAGCTTTAGTATCTGCCGGTCGCGAGATAAAACCTACAGGAGGTTCTGATCCACTTAGCAAGCTGGGGAAACGACTCCAGAAGCCCTTTGGAGACGGGTTGGTGAAGAGTTTGATACGATACGTTGTCCTACTTCCGTTGAACTTCATCCCAGTTATTGGAACTATAATTTTCTTCGTCTTGAATGGTAGGTCTTACCAGAATATATATTACAATTCACTGGTATAGTAGAAACTGACTTCGGGAATAGCTCGCAATGTTGGGCCGGCTCATCATGCTAGATATTTTCAACTCAAGGGATTTTCGAACACGGAAAGGGCGGACTATATCAAGAAGAACCAGGGCGGATACGTTGGGTTTGTCTCCTTCCATTAGGCGTAGCTAGGTTGAATATATACTAATTTTCTTTATCCATAGATTTGGTTTGGCTTGCGTGCTTTTGAACTTGGTTCCAATTGTTAATATTGTCTTCGCTTTTACTCATACTGTGGGTGCGGCGCTTTGGGCTGCCAAGTTAGAGAAGATCGAGGCAAGCCGTGGGATGAAAGAAGAATAGGTCAATATTCAAGTAAATTTTTAGATGGAAGCATTCTACAAGAATGCTCTAGACACAATGAAAAGACTTTCAAATGGTGGCAAGACTGTCATGAGGCCTATTACTCAACAACAATTAACACTTCCTTTCTAGCTCGCAGCAACTCGAGAGTTATCGTACTGTTGTCTAATATATAGGAAGCTTACTACGAGATCATAGCAAACAAAAGTTTTTTTTTTTTGGAAGAAGTGATTATAAAATTATTACATGTATATTTCATGCTCCGAACACCAAATTAATTACCAGCAACTATATATGCTAGGGCTCCGTATATACGCCAAACCATCGTCGTGACATCATCAAAATTGTACCCCAGTCTTCCAATTCGACCCCTTCATATCAGACTCCAGCTTCCATCTAAGTTACTTTAAGTTAAATCGCTTAAGCGTATTGCCAGACGGCATCCTTTACTGGGCCACCAGCGGGGGTGAATCCCAAGCAGTCCTTCTTGCACTTAGTTGGAACATCCTTGTCCTTGAGCTTTCCCTTAACGTCAACAAACACCTGCCATGGGCCGCTGGTCTTAGATTTCTTATTGACTGGGCAAGCGAGGAAGCTGTTGTTGCAGTTTTCAAGGAAGACAATATTGTTACGTTCGGTAACCTTGAAACCGGTCTGGGTGGATCCGGTGGGGATGAAAGCCGAGTGGGCTTGAGTATAGGACAGTTCACCGGTAGGCCCGATGTAAACTTGTTGGCCGCCTGGAACGACAGTATTCATTCCAGCGGTACCACCCTGGTTGTTAATCCAGAAGGAGGTGTCCTTGCCCTTTGGACATTGCTTCGCGGGGAGTGGGCAGTAGGTTGAGGTCTTCTTTCCCAACCAGATCTTTCCGCCAGAGGCATTGAGGCTTTGGTAGTGAATTGGGGAGGCGGAACGAAGAGCGAGGAAACCGAATGCGGTGTCCTTTGGAACAGCACGGGACTCGAGCTCAGAAGCTGGGGCGGCAGAAACGGCAGCGAGGAGGGAAAGGAAAGTGGTGACTTTAATGTAGACCATTTTGAGAGCGAGTGTGTTGTTTTTGTTGGAAAGTAGCGAGTGTTTTTCAAGCGAGTGAATGCGAATAGAATGATTAGAGGATTAGATTGTATTACTTTTGCTTTGGAATGAAGCTGATGATAATAAAATAAAAAAAAGGAGGTCTGTAGAAGGGTCGGCCCATTATCTCTTTATACAACTTCTGCTGGTCTCCAATACACTTAAGCTTTGTAATTAATTTCCACTCCCAGTTGTTCATATGACGGTATGGAGTAACATCCGACCAGGCTGAAAGTTCGGTGTTGCCTACAGTGCTAGTGTGACGGACGCCCAAGAAGAATCGAACGAGGGTTGGACATGATCCCCTCAATGCCTTTTCATGAAATAAGGTAGTATTTCTTGACCAAAATGGCATTCTTGGGGTGAAAAAGCTTAGCTGTACAGGTGCATACTCATCTGCCCTTCCGATAGGCCCGGTGCTCAATGCGTCCCTCAGAGTTTCTCGAGCCTTCGGCCTGAACGAGAGTGTGAACCAATGGCTTGCATGCAACTGCATGAATGCGAGCTCAGGTGTAGCGTTGCAATTGGGCCAAAACGGGAATGAACTAAGTTTCTGGGGCTGAACGGACATTCTCGATCGAGAAGAATTTCCCGGTCGGACTTTTCAACGGCCTAAATACTATGATCACTCCTGAAATTAATTTCTGTTCCTCTGCGCGTATGTGAGAATAGGGCTGTGAGCGAACTTTTAACCTTTTTCCATTCTTTTTTCTTCGAAGCTATCCTATTTAGAAGATGTGGATAAAGTCTAGAACGGCTACGAAAAATTGTCTCTTAGGTCATGTTGTGATTGGAAAATCTATTTTTGGGCCAAGGAACTCTTCGCAAGTGACACCCTGAACAACAAACATTCTACAAGGCCTGGCCTGGACAGATCTGATGATAGAAGCAGGACGGAGCAAGGACGTCTTTCTTCTGATGTTTGTTCGGTCGACCTCCGGATCTAATTTAAGTAATAATTACCACGAAGAATCCGGCCGGGTGGGGGGTCTGTACCGTTGCGCTGAACGGAATGTTTTCAACTAGGTAAAAACGTTTCCACGGAATTGGAGATATAGTTATGCGGGCGGACAAGGGGCATAAGGAACTTGCGAAGCGATAGCATGCAAATTGCAACGTGGGAATGCCAGACTGTGTGGTACACTGATCTGACTCGGGATTTGGGGAAAAGCGAATGGATTTGGTAATAGACCCTGAGGTTTGATCAAATTTGATCAGTCGATTGATATCGACATTCCCGGATACGTTTGCACCACGTGGGTTATTTTGTAACATTCAACACGTTAAATCTGAGGAGTTCGTATGACTACGTGGATTGCAAATTTATCTTTGGATATGCAAAACACGTGCGACTTTGTAGCGGGTATATATCGTTTCTTAGAGAGTGCTGGCCCAGGCAATCCAAAGTTGAAAAGAACTACATGAGATGACCAGGCTGAAATTTAGTATTTTTGGTAAGCAACTTTTAAGTATAGCCACCGAGATACCAGCCCGTCATGCTTACCCTTTGTAATTGTAATCTAGCGTGAGATCTTCTAGAATCAAAATATATTAATATGAACTCGCAACCGCCCAGACGCTTTCTGACTCGTGGGTGCTCGCCTTGATTAAGAATCCGTGGCCTTGCTACGTGGCTGTAGGGCTTTAGGGTCGTCCGCAACCCACTTAACAATTTTGAATGGGGGGGTTGATGGTAGAGTGCCCCAGCGTTATATATCTGTAGAATATTATAGCTAGGGACGTTCGAATTCAAAACTTTCAGTTTGGTATTCTATATGATATTCGTTTCTATAGGGGATGGCTCTTACTGTATCGATATCTAGCTCGGCAACCTGCATCATGATATCACAATTATCTGTCAACCCCGAGATTCTTCCCCGGACTGGGCTAAATGAATAGAGCGACAGCGTCCAAAAAGAAATAAAGGGTACCATCGAACGTAATAGGCTGCTTTTCTTCTTTTCTTGTATTTGGTCGTCCTGAGCCTTTCTGTTAGAATCTATGTTCCACCTAGGGAAATGGTGTATGATGGTATATATCTGTTTTGAAATCCCTGTAATTTAAACATAATGCTATAAAAGACCTTGATATGTTCTTGTGTCCGTCGAAAATCCGGTATCTAGGTCACCAGTAATCGAATTTTCACCACCCATCCGAGCTAATTCAAGTTTAGTTGTGATGGGGGTCTAAACTATACATTTGGTGATGCCGGTGAAGTTAACTTTCTAATCATGAATTTGTTAGTTCGCATAGCCAGAAGGCCTGCTGTTATCGAACATTACCGAAATACAGTAGCACGGTAGGTGCTCGATTTTCATACATCTGGAGTATAAATGAGTAGCTAGGCTTGACGATGGGTAAATCCCTCTTAGTGTCTAACCTTTTGATGATCGGCATTGCCATATTGATTGCGCGGGGGTTTTTCGTGCGAATGTGGCAAATTAGTCGTCACTCTGGAATCAAGAGTAGTATTAGTTAAAGCATGAAGGGATATAGAACCATGGGTATATAGTGACCCAAAGGCTAGAGCATATGGTACCACGAGTAAAAGGGAAAAATGCATATGATAACTTAGGCTCTGTCTTCCTTCACGCTACATTTCTGGATATCTTCGGGTTTCCCACCGCAGATACCCTAGCCCCAGTGTTTTCAAATGTTCGTACTAACGCCGGGCAGTAGATACCAGAGCTATAGAGGTGAGAGTGAGGCAATTGGAACCCATATTGTTCGATCCATTTGGTCTGGCGACCAAGGAAGCTCTTGGGGCAACAATAGGGATATTTCGGTGGCGTGGTTCTAATATTCTAGTAAACTAGATCCAACCGTACAACGATATCGGATGAATCCGAACTTCTAGAGACGAAAACGGCGAAAGATAACGGCTTCTCGGAATTCCATGACCCATTGATGACCTCCAGTCGACGTGAGTCCCGTGCCATTTTCGTCATTCATTCGGCTTTGAAGCTTCCGACTGCATTGCTAACACGGGTCATTGTTTTCGTGAAATAATTAGGCCGGAAACTGGATTTATGAACGCTGGCGCCCGAGATAATAGTCCCAATACTAAACTCTCGCTCTCTTGTATACCGGTTATCGGAAACGTTGATTTTCGGCATTGTGGACAGGAAATTTGGTTTCAAAATTTCGTCCTCGATGTCTCGGTTTAGTTGGACTTTCATTGATGGAGTCGGCAGAGCATCCGACAAGTGTCGAATGGGGAAACGGGCGAGCTCCAAGCTAGCTCTCTAGTGATAGGAATTCGGGACCAAAAAGCCAGATGAATATACACGCATTAAAATATTATATTGAACGTCATATGCCAACTTTAGACACAAAAATTGGAAATATCAGGAAATAAGACCTTGGATATTCAGATATCTAGAGCGAAATTAAACCACATGAATAGCTCCATCACGCGATGGAAGCGCCTAAGTAGATAGTAGGTACACAATCTACAGATCTGAAATAGTTTTGACATATTCGTCTCGACGTCATCGAAATAACCTGTCGTTTATGTCAGTAACTTTCCGCCTTGTAGATGTTTAATTTATGACACCTCGTCTCGATTTCCTAATTCGCAAGATTGATACCCCGTGGGGTACTACGGGAGCTAGTTCATGTAGCCTGATAGATAGAGTGGAGTCGTGTTCCACTGTCCGGCGGTATGGATTTACTAACACGTAGACTAGAGCCTCAGCTGGGGCTGTCCATGGATCCGTGCTGCTGGCGCAGAGGGTAGATGAGACAACATAACTTTCGTAGATTGAGTTTCTGTAAAGTTAACTTAGGATTATTAAACTTTTCGTTAAGGCATCTCGGGATCTACCCCAGGTTTTAAAAACGATGGATGTATTTGGTTTACCCGGAAAACAGATTATCCTTGGGATAACCTCAAGGATAGTCTCGTATCCGGCCTCCAGGACATGTACGGGGACATTAATTTGATAACTTGTTGGAGAACCGGTTTGCAACGTTCGCCTCTCGTTGTGCGCATGTGCGCTCGGCTAGCGCCTTTAAATATGAGGCCGGTCAGCGCAAACATTGGTGATTGGCAGGTAGCTGTATATTGTGCATTTTCGTATCTTAATCGTAGTTACCAGGGCCCAGGGTGGTCTGATAGAAAGCTGCAAGTTCCTCGACTTCAAAAATGCGAAACGATGTGCCATCAGTGTACTTCGCCTGTCTCAGTTTCTTGTCAACGCTGTTGTCTTACCTATACTTCATGGGAATCTAATGGGAAATCGCAGCTTTTGCTGCTACTATTCATTGGATGAAAAAGCCCAGCCACTCATTGATTGGACATTACTTTGGAATCCCAACTCGCTTAGGGTGGGTCGGAGACGATGGCTCTCGCTCGTCTCGAAACCCCATTGGAGTTAGTGTCACTTGAACCCATCGATCGCACGTGCGTGTGCTTATCCAGTGGTACGGTCACACTTACTTGATCCTGGCTTAGGGTCCTTGCCAACATCCCCACAGACGGGTAACGGTCAAGTAGTTCGTGAAAACCCCGCAACCGAGCAAATCGATGGTTTAGGAGAATATCTTGAACATCAAAATGATTTGTTTCATTTTTCGAGACCTCCAGTTTTTCATATTCGTCTCGAGCCCTCCTCCTTGTTATAGTTCCAAATTGCCTTCGCATTGGACCGGCCGCGCGCTAACTTGTTTGACAATGCATTGTTTCGCGAAATACGCATAAGCTCGCACTATTTTACATAAACATTTTTCAGCATCTTTGGCAACGAATATACCTCACAACCAAGGCCGTAATCCCTTGTCTACATATGTAAAATACATATATAGTACGTGGGTCTACGTTACACTTAACAAGCTGTTGAGGTGGAGACGCTGGGGCACGCTGGGGCGCTTGCATATGATGTGTCGATACTTTCTGAGACTTTCGATTTTCTGTGAAGTGGGTATTTAGCATCTATCTATGCCCGTATCGAAGCTAATGCACGCAAGAATATCTTTATAATATGATTAAATGGGCCCATTTATGAAAGTGGCTAGTCTGCGCCTACGGCGTGACCCTAGAATAAGGTTTTCCGCCATTCGGCAGCAACCTAAGCATGAAGTTTTTGCTCATATGATAGGTTGCAGCACTGTATGTAGCTAAGGAAGAGATTTTAAACATGTTAACAGTCATTGGGTGATCGGGAAATCTTTTTTTTCGACTATGAAGGGAAGTGGGCAAGAGAAGTGGCGCCGTTACATCCTGGCTGTCTCCCGTTCGGGATTCCGGTTGGTTTACCGGCGAAAATTTCGGCGTGGGTCTTGCAAGGTGACGATAGCAAACCATCCTGCGGCAGTGCAGTGATGATCAATGGGTCCGGAGGGCCTGTGCCTGGGCGCGTAATGTGGGTGTTTTTTTTGTTTTTTTTTGCAAATTTTGCATCACGAACAGCTTTGTCAATATGTCCTCGAGAAACATCAGTGCGAATGTTATATCACATATCGGGCCAAGTACCTTGTCTGTGAGCTTATCTGCTTGCTTCCGCAACAAGGTTAGTAAAAATATGCATGGCGTTTCGGAACCCTGCATTCCAATCACAAAAAAAAAAAAAAAATCAATTCCCAGCGCTCGAGCTTTCCAGATGCATTAGATCACTGGAGGCCAAAAAATAGTTGAACGAACCATGCACAAATGCAGACAATAATCGTGCGGGATTGAGGCACAGAAGCGGTTCTCGGAGACTATTATGTGGTTTAGTTGGAATCGAAGATGCGCCGATGGTAAGCACATCCACATCCTTAGAACTCACAGGTGTCTCGGGCTCCACCTGACCCATGTGTTAGCGAGCTTCAAAAACTGTCCAGGACAGTCAGATCGACCCACTATATCCAAATCCATTCGATGGAAGCCCTGCGTATCCGAGGACTGAGTACACATACTGAAAAGTGTAAGGTTTCTCGTTACTCGTTCCCCAGACTATACTCGTTGGTTCCGATGATATCCCTCCTAAGCTTAGCGGCTTTAATACTATACGAATGTGCTCCCACCGTGCGCCGGCCACAGATTATAGCTAGAAGAGCTTTGCTGGACAGCTATGAATTTGCGGGATACGATGGCAAATTTTGGGGTAGGCTATGTAAGAGCACCAAGAACTAATTCTTAATTAAATGCCAAGCGAAGAAATTTTTTTTTTTAAAAAAAAACCTTCAGGTACGGTTTGTGCTACGATGAGAGTTAGAAATGGGGCAATTTCTAACCCAGTCCCTTGTACCCACTAGCTAGGTAACCTGAAAGCTAGCTTCCACAGAAGCTTCGTCCGAGCTAGCCGAATCTGGACTAACCCTAAACATTGTCGAGCAGCTATGTACGAACGCCACTAGGATGTTCAATTGCAGCTGCTGCAGGCCGAGACTCAAGCGACGAAAGGGCCCATGTGTAGGTGTAGGCATCTCCCGCAGCGAATAATTCACGTGTAGCGCTGCTGAGCCGTTTTCTTCCAGGACGGGATAGTATGGTGGGGCGATGGGGCAAACCTTATACTGCATTCTCAATTATCGTTCGCTGTGCCCCGTGGCATGGACCTGCCAGTCAATCATTTTGATTTACGGTCGTACATACGGGAGGGTGGGCAGACGATAAAGGCGATTGTTGCAGTGCTTTGACCTTGTCGACTGCGTGCCAGAGATCTATATATGAAGGGCTCAAGAACCCCTAGAGTTCTCAATGGTTCTCTAGGCGTTCGACTATTCCCTCGTCCCCAACTACTTTTGCTCGTACTTCTGTTGCTGAGCAGCTGCAGGTTGACGAGTATCTCCTCTTAATTTCTTCTGATACTTCCGTAGTATAAGAGTTTATCGACTTCGAAGATTTACTTGGATAGTTTTCAAGTTGCTCCTCCATCATTTCCAAAATGGTGTCTGTCGACGAGAAGCAACCCGCTGTCGGGAACACCGAGAACCTAGAGGCCGGTGATAAAGGTTCTAATCATGTTTCCTATACTGAAGCACAGAAGAAGCGGATCGTGCGCCGAATTGATTTTCGCATCATCATTATCCTCGGCATCGTGTACTGCTTCTCCCTGATTGATAGAAATAACATGGGAACGGCATCGGTTGCCGGCATGAATGCCGCCTTGGGCATGAATGTTGCGAACAATGGATACGTAAGGGAAACAGCTACCATATATTCATGCTCGAATGCAAACTAACCACCTGTCGAATACTTATAATAGTCAATTTCCAATCTTGTGTTCTTCGGTTTATACACTGCTATACAGCCATTCGCTACTATCCTAATCCGGTTTTTTGGACCCCGGAATTTCCTCGGCTCTCTCGCTCTTCTTTGGGGTGCTACAGTTATCGGAATGGGTTTCGTCAAAACCTGGCATCAACTTATGGGATTGCGTATCCTGCTTGGTCTATTCGAGGGTGGATTCTTCCCGGGTGTTGCCTACTTGTTGACTACATGGTATACTCGTTGTAAGTATCAAATCAATTCCTCAGAACAGCTTTTTGAAGTTGCGAATTAATATTTTTAATCTACTAGATGAAATGGGTCGTCGATTCTCTTATATTTATATGCTTGCAGCCATTGCATCGGCTTTCTCCGTAAGTTTCGATTGAAATCGATAGGTGCAGTTGGCCACGAAGAAATTCTAACTAGATGGTATCTAGGGTATTTTTGGCTACGGGCTTATGCAAATGGACGGAACGGCTGGTCTTGCTGGCTGGGTAAGGCGCTCATTAATTTTATCATATGATCTTGTCTGAGAGCCTTTTACTAATACCACTATTCTCTAATAGAGATGGATTTTCATCATGGAGGGTGTGATAACTATTGCCCTCGCCTTGGTTGCATTTTTCTTGATTATCCCATTCCCAGACGCCGATGCGCACAAGGCTTTTAGATTCCTTAACAAGGAAGAAGTCGATTTTGTCATTCGTACCATTGATGAGGACCGTGGAGACGTTCAGCTCGAGGAGTTCACCGTCCGCAGGTTCCTTAGTGGTGGCAAGGATATCAAGATTTACTTCCTCGGTGCCCTTTATGGCCTTTCGGCTGTTGTCACATACGCTCTTGCCTTCTTCTTGCCACTTATCCTCCGTCAAGGTATGTTTGCATCACGACTCCCTGGAAGTTTGGGGGTTTATTAACGGGTGGATCTAGGAATGGGGTTTTCGATCACTGAGTCTCTTTTGCTCACCGTTCCACCATATGCCTTTACTTTCATCTGGCTCTACGTGACCGGATGGGTCGGCGATCGATACAAGACCCGTGGCCCAGTTATCATCTTCAACTGTCTTCTCGAAATCATGGGAGTTATCCTCATCGGCTGGTCCCCCACCAATGCCTCTAAATACACCGGCGTGTTCTTCTGCTGTGCCGGAGCTTCCGCCAACGTCCCAATCGCCCTGGCATACCAAGCAAACAACATCCGTGGACAATGGAAGAGAGCGCTTTCTTCAGCTACTATTGTCATTTGGGCGGCTATTGGTGGTATTGCCGGTGCCTTGGTGTTCAGACCTCAAGATGCCCCGCATTATAAGCCCGGTCTTTATGCCGCACTTACAGCTGCTTCTTTGACTATTATTGATACTATTGGGTTGATGGTTTACTTCAAGTGGGCCAATGCTAAAGCTGATCGCGGTGAGAAGATCTTGGAGGAGTCTGAGGAGTTTAGATTCACGCTCTAAGCTGATTTAAGAATCTGGAATGGCCTTTGTTTTGAGTTGGTTGTTTGCTTGTAACTGTGAGCTTTTGATTTTGCACAAATGTGAGAAAGCCCTGTTAATTTAATACCATGATCTTGTTATATATCTATATGAGTACATGATCCTATCAATTTCTGCCCTTTGTACCCTGTGCTGAAGTGTGATTTCGAAACGCTGACACACATTTGTGTTGATGTTCGCGAAATGCAACGAAATCTGAGGACAGAGGCCGGAGTTTCTCGGCCCGAAGTTTTCGACCGTGACATCCATATGAATCACGAAGGGTTCACGAGTAGACATTCTCGTATACTTCTGATTTCCTCTGCGGTGATCTGAGCATTTGTAAGATATTTCTCGATCCCGCCTTCATCTTCGATGTACCCAACCACGGTTTCAACCCATCCTTCCTCTGCATCAGCGAACCCGGATTCTTCGGAATATCCTAACGGTATCATCTCTGCTAACATTTCTTCGCGGACCGGTTTAAGTCCGTCATTTGATAACATATAATCATGATCAATAGCTTTGATTTCTTCGTCTCCTTCGCCGAGGATAGCCAGAAGAACCAGGAGAGTTGCTAGTCCTGTCCTGTCTTTGCCCTGGGTGCAGTGGATCAACGCAGGATAACTCGATTCTTTGGATAATATTGTGAAAGTCTCTTTGATCTCTGGTTTTAGCCACCGGAGACATTCGTAGGCTATACCCTTCAACCCTAGAGGGACGATAACAAGGGTAGATATAAGCCGTACGACGGTCGTTTTGAGGCCTAGGAAATGACAGAAGAGGACCTGGATGAGTCGGTACCAAGGAAGTCGACTCAATAACGCCTTTTTTGTGTACTGATCACTCAAATAAGGGATGTGATAGATTTTGGCGCCGGAAACAGTGGCGACGGGGTTCTGGTTAGGATTCTTGGTGGGGACACGGTCCCGTTCAGTTTTTGTGCGGAGGTCGAGGATGGAGGTTAGTTGGGTTTTGAGAGTGAGGATTTCCATATCTCCTGGGGTTGCATGGTCTAAAGTGAGTGTTAATGGTGGATTCGAGGATTTCATATTAAGCCCTGGCTGTGCGGGTATATCATACCTAAACGTCCGGAGCGGAAGAGGAGGCCTTCTTTCATGATCCTATTTTATATCGAATCAGTTTTTTATCCTTTCGGAGCTGGACAGCCGTAATAACGCGGTCTATACATACTTTTTCCCATAATAATGGTTGATGGTAGCACCGACATCACGACAATTATGAACCGCCGTTAACCCAAGACTCTGAGGACCTTTTCGGGTACTATCTACGACGTCCTTATCGACCATGTTCGCTGGTTGTAGTATTACTGTGAAGGGAGAAGGGAGCTTCTTAGGTGCTGGAACGAGAAGCAGAGGCGACCAAACGGTGAACGGTGGGATGGGTCCTCTGTTTATCAACCAAAGGTCGTGGATCGGAATGAGCCAACTCAGCTACTAGCTGCCTGCCTATGCGACCATTTGTAGGCTCGAGCTCGAATAGACTGGGTTTTGAGGCCATGGAATCCACTTGACCCTTGGAAATTGTCAGGCTTGCAGATTCCGCCAGAGGATGTTACGCTGCACCATGCGGATTGGTGGAGTGCATTGTTTGTGTTTGGGGATTTTCACATATTAATTTTGTCGGGGTTTGTGTTGGGCGGTCGTTCTTGGGCAGCACTGGTATTAGCTAGCAAACCACATAAGCTAAGAAACCCAGAATATAATTTATTGCGGTTGACGGGAGGGGCGTTACAGCAAATGTATTTATTGCATAACAGTATGCATATGCCGATGATCAGTTGAGTAAGTCCGGTTGGCTTCTAGAAGCTATAGCTAGAGCTCAAGGAGTTTAATATACATCCGTAATGGTGCGTCGCAATCTTCAATTGCAAGTTTCTGATCATTAATCATAAATTCGTACATGAAAGTTCGCACAGATATAAAAGAGTGGCCATCAAGCCTATCCCGGCATTCAGTGCTACGGTAGATCTATTAATATGACAATAGTAATAAGAAGTTAAATGCGAGTGCGGGATAAGAATCTAGAAAAACTGCAAAACAAATATTAAGAAACAAGCAGCAGCGGCCAAAGATAATGACAAACACTTATTCGAAACTGCACTGGATGGTGAGCCGGTAACTTCTGGTGAACCAGCTTCTGTCCCTGTGCCGGGTGCACCCCTTGTGGTTGAAGTGGTCTCCGATCCAAAAGTTGGCTCAACTATAATAGTAGTTTTTGTTTCGACGGTGATACCGCTACCTATGCGGCTAGTTAAAGTTAATATCGTAGTCCTCGATGTTACACCGGGCTCTGGTACTAAGGGGGTCTGCGATTCTGGACCCGGTTCCTCAGTTGTGTTACCATCGATAGGCAGTGCTGTAGCTGTTGGACTGGAAAATGTGATGCGAGTTGTGATTGTATTTCCCTGATCGTCTGTTGTGATGACATTGATGGCAGTGCTTATAGGAGTGGTTGTGAATGTGGATATGACAGTTTGGCTTCCCGAGTCGTCGGTGGTGGTGATTACAATTGGGATACTGCTGAAGATTGTCGACAGAGATGGTTCTGGGGCCGGAGTACCAGGGAAAACAGGTGTAACTGGGTTCTCGTTCGGTGAAGGGCTGCTTTGCGGTAGATTGTTTGGTCCGGTAGGCTCTTGAGGAGGAGGAGGAGGAGGAGTGTTCGGTGGGTTGTTTGTATTAGGTCGACCGTTTGGCTCTGTATTCGGCGTGTTATTCGGTTGGGTATTAGGTGAGTTATTTTGCGAAGAGCTTTGCGGGTTATTTGGCGATTGAGTCGGAGTGTCAATTGGTCCATTGTTGGGAGGAGTTGGCCCTACTGGATTTTGGTTGCTTGTAGGTGGATTAACGGGAGTTGGAACTGGCCTATTTGTTGACGGAGAAGGGCGAGGTGGCTCTGGCTGGGGGCTTTCGACAGGTTGAGCTTGTCTGCTGGAAGTAGTTGTAGGACGTCGAGTAGGAGGAACACGCGGGGTCGTTCTTGGAGTAGTTCTAGGAGTGGTTCTAAGAGTGGTTCTCGGGGTAGTCCGAGACGTAGGATCGATGTCTTCTGTTTCTTTAGTGATAGCGGAGCTTGTCGTAGATGTTGGTACAGTGTCGGGTTCCCTCGTCGCTGGCGGGGTGGTGGTTGGCCCTGGTCCAATATCTGCTGTCACTTTTTCGATATATATAGCAGTCTTTGTAGATGCAATCCCGCCGCCGATATTAATATTACAATCCGCTTCGGTACCATTCACGAAGCGGTATGCAATGCTGATGGGTAGGATAGTATTATAACCTGTCAGAACCGTTGTTGGGCACCAACCGCCATAATTGATAGTGACCGAACGGTCTAGCCAGATAGACTCTGAACAACAGGTGGCAGATTCCGCTAAGGTGTTCCAAGCAGCGGTGGCATTTACCCAATCTATTTGGTCATCGATGGATGTCGCCAACTCAGATTCAAGAGATGAAAGTTCGCTGGCATCCCCTGTGATTGTGATTGTGGACTGCTCCCATCGCAGATTCATTGTTCCGACGCTCCAGGAGCAGGAGGTGGCGTCGAAGAACTCACATTTAGAGATCGTGAAAAACGCTGTGCATATTAATATCAATATACGATCAACCTTTCCCGCATATAGGTATTTAATGATGAACGAATGGGGAACTTACGGGTTGGAGTTGGGGGAAGCAGAATTGTGACTTGGTCCGAATCCTCGTCCCACCAGGTCCTCTGACCATCTGCTGTCCCCGTTGGAGGGTTCACGCCGGCCGCAACGATCGTTATTTGTGTCAAGATAGTTTTAACAACAGTGGTCGAAACCTCACAATCATGTTCTAGAAACGGTAACTCTGTTGGAATCACGGCCACAGCAGTGCCCACCTTTCTACCCGTAAACACAACCTCTGTTGGTTCACATTCTGCTCCTGTCGACGTTTGAGTATTATATTCTGCCGTAACACCAGACTGAATATACCACGCGTCGTCGCAACATGTTGCGGTAAAATCTTCTGCTCTCCAGTCCGTGGCGACTGAGCCGTCGACAACGAATTGTGGAGAATATCGGGCGAAGTATTGGAAGTACATGGATTTAGTCCATGCGACTGACTCCGCGTCACCGTAAGCCGAGATTGTGGAAACGACTGGGTCCCATGAAACTGAGACGATAGTGTAATTTATATCGCAGTCGCCGCACGCGGTTATTGTTGAACGAGCTATTGTTTTCTCAATACATTGGTCAGTAATGCAATCTTTTCAACGTAGCAGTTCTGTAACATAGCAGAGCAAATGAAGAGAGACTGAAGTTCATACTGTCATTGGGCTGGATAGTGACAGTGGTAGTCGCGACTACACTCGACTTTAGTACAGCGAGGAGTGACAGCGGTAGAAGTAACGAGCATGAAAGAACCATTTTGAAAACAACGCAAACGCTTGGTTGTTAGGGTGTCGTTGTTGCGGTCTCAGGCCTGGTGAATCATGGAGATAGTTGATAATATAATAATCGAGACAGGAAATCGCCAATCCTTTTTAAAGATCAGCTGTCGCACAAAAGGGTTTCCAAATTTTGCATGGTAACCGCCTTGGGTCGGAATCACCCTCGGGGTTATCTTTTCAGCCCTAGCCAAGAGCTCACGATCTTTTCTTTCTCGCCATGCATTTATCGAGCTGTGAGTCTCGTAAGCGTGCATACATATGTTTTTCCAGCTGGAGGGTTCTATTCTATTCTTTTGGGGGAAATCGCCTTGCCGGGATAACTTGAGTTGCATGGTGTGCATGTCGGTGTATCCTATTCGTTCATTAACTGAGCTGAACATGATTGGGCGCCACGGCTTCGCTGGTGTTGGTTTGATCTCGAACAGGAAAGATTGTGGGTCCTTATCTGTTCAGAACCTTTCCCGCAGGTTCAGCTGGCCTTTAGCCTTTCGGAACCTTTTTTGGGGATCTCTGGGCGGTGTGCGATGTTAGTAGCGTAGCTGGGGTTTGAGCTATATGTGCTTAACCAGTCCTGTTACCAGAGTTGGTGTTGTAAACATCGATATCGATAGTGTTTCGATGCAGAATTAAATTTAAGTGTTTCTTTCGTACGTGCTGAGGCATTTAGATTAATTTGGCTGGAGCTGGTCTTGTTGAAGTACTGCGTACCTGATCTGTTGGATATTGTGTAATTGGGAGTGATAGTATGATAGTTAACGTTGCCAGCATGATGATGAAGAAGCTTGGGTGAGGGAGCCCCCCCAAACCCGTCATGCCAATATGTCCGCTTCAGCTTGGAGAACTTGGCAGCTATGGGCCCATGGGATAGATATCAATTATCGGCTATATACATTGAAATATCCTATATATACATGAAATGCACTGCATCTCTTTGGATCCTTGGTAACGGTGCCGTCTTGAGGCCTTCAAATATCGCCAACATTTATATTTATTTCGTTGATTAATTAGCAAGTAAAGATCTTCGGTCCTGGATTGGTATAAGAAGTTGGGATTGGCCAGTAGATGTTGATGAGAAGGCCTGGGTCAGTGGCCTTATATGCGCCTGGGAAGGAAACCAAGGGAGTTCCTGCCTTGCTTCCACCTCCAGTGACATTGATCTGCCCGCAAGCAAGGTAGAGCTGTGCACCACCAGCACTGCCAGCACTGTGGAGAGCGATGTGTTCAACTCTTAGGAGGTATTCACCGGCTGGAATGCAGCTTGGGATAGTCACGAAGACTTGTGTTTGGCCTATTAGTTTGTTAGAAAAACTGCCAGTGATTTTGTATATTGTTTGTCTTTTGAAATGCATGGGGAGGGCTCACCGGATGGCCAACTGATGGAGGAGGAAGTAATTGTTGGCCGATTCTCCCAGATCTTGAACCAAACAGCACCGTCACCATCCCAGTTAGCAGCTGTTCTTCCGGACGGAACCTTGGCTAAGTAGAACAACAAGGGGCCGGGATGGCTGATGGATGTATCGACACGGAATCCAACTTGTGAACCAGCTGCGACATTAGCCGTGGAGGCAATGGGAGCTGCCGGGTCCTTGTAGCATCTCATATCGCTTGAAGTGACATCGGTGACAGGGCCGTGGCTGTATTTGTTGGTAGTCATCTTGACATATTGCCAGTCAGCTGAGACGGCGCCCCCGAAAATGAGGCCCGGGAAAGTGTCTTCGTGTGGGTTTATTAGATTAGTTGATTGCTAGAGGCATCATTATCTTAATGAAATAGAGAGGTGTGGCCTACAGTGTGCGGAAGCTAAACTTGCGCTTAGCAAAAGGACGGCGGTGGTCAACTGCATTTTAAATTTGGATGGATGTTTCAATTCTGAGTGAGCTTGGGTCCTGGGTAGCTGCTGGATGATCAGAGGTCTATAGACTGATATAGAGAGATGTGGTTCGGCCTGATAGAGGATTTACTCTGGATAACAAGAGGCCTAATACTCATATTTATAGAGTTCTTATACAGATACTCGGTTATATAAAGCTATATAGCCGTGGTAGCTCGCATTGATTTGGTAATTTTCGAAGGTCGAGTCACGGACGGATAACCACCTACCGCTACGGCATTGCCGTAATCCAGCAGGCTAAAGCGGGTTCACAGATACAATATTGCGTTGTAAACACTATTTTTTATGGTGTATTTTGAAGATACAGGGAGATGCATATTGTTATAGTCCACGTCCTAGTGGTGGTGGTCGTCGAGTATGTGGGGATCCGACGGTGGCTTCATCCGACGGCTAAATTCCCCGGAAGTTCCATCTTGGAGACGAGTTCGAGTTTCAAGTAAGCCGAATCATAGAAAGAATTTGGGTTATTAGTTCCTATATTTTTACGAGAAGGGAGGACATTATCGGGAAGGTAGGGTGAGGTCCCCATGCTTTGTCAGCCTTGCTTGTATCAAGTTGAGGATCTGCCCCGGCGTATAAACATTGACGCTCATATCCTATGGCCTACAGCTTTTCCTACTCGGCCCTATCCTCCTTGAAAATAGCCTTGTCAGTGACGATCGATCAGATGATGGCACGGGGGGTTTGGGAATGCTTGAACTTTGGATAGGATCATATATATCTAGCAATCCCGGCTGTGGACATTACACCCATATAGTATACCGCAGTCAAACCCCTGTTTATGATTGCGTAAATATATATTGAAGATTGTAGGCATTTGATTTGAAAATTGAATATATTGGGACAGTTGAGGCTCTCGGATCCAGATCTGTAGTTCCGGAGACGACAAGAGCTTTCTTGGTATCAGTTTAATTAAGTTTAAGCTTATATAATTCTGCTGGGGGCCTTTTAAAGCAGTATTTCTGCCTCGGGGAATTTTGTCGGGTAATATGAATAACAAGTTTTATGTGCATTGCATGCATTGCGACGACCAAACTACTAGACAAGCACCATAGCTAGCTAAGCTTTGCTGAGGAGCAATAGGTCCGTAATTTAAGATTGCAATTGGACGAGGTCCTTTGTGTTACGCGATACAATTACCGAGAAGATTTAGCAGCGGGTACTAAGAAGTAGGTGAAGTCGGTTATATAGAATATCGATGCCGACCATGTCCCGACTATTCATCCGGATCTACTACCATCGACTGTTAGTTTTCCGTCTGTCCGACGATATTTCCCTAAGGAAAAGGCCAGGGATTACAAAAAAATTGAGAAGGCTTAATTAAGGCTTTATTTTGACATAAAATCCTTCAGGTTCATCGTTGATTGATCAATTGAAACGGGTAAGTACAATATATGTATATTAAGTGGAGGAAGAGCTTGCTAGTATCAATCGACCAAGACAGTAGTTGGAATCGAGTTTCAGTGCGTAGGAAATGGAACCTTTGGCGGAAAACTTTGGCTTTGTGTATGGCAACTGCTATGCCATGCATTTGGCACTTATTCGGTCTAAGATTCAACTGAATGGGGCGACTAAGCTATTTACTTAGCCATGTATATAGGAAAGAAGCGTGGCGCACCTAGTATTTCGTGATACTCTGGGGAATATTTTTTTCAGGACCTGATCAGACAAGGGAAACATTTGGACGACGATATAACCACGAAAGGCTTAAAGCTAGTCTATGATGGTAGATATGAAAGGCCCTGTAAAACCCACGACATTGGAATGAGCGTGGGTTCGAGCAATTGAGGTGTTTGCCACTGGTCACATTAACTAAGGCTCGTTTTTGTAAACTTAATTGCAAATTGAGGCTAAGAGCCTAAGCTAGAGAGCTAAGAACGCAACCGCCCAAGATGAGACTTCATGGCAGATACATTCTGGTTTGAAATGAAATGAACGGAGACCAATGCCTGGTGCACAAGAGAAGTATCTGATGAGAAATTTGCCTGATGATCTGATCGCGATTCAATCGAGGCTAAGGCAGCCGGCAGGGTATATGTATTTAGTGAATTGTGTTGTCGGAAGGAGAAGAAGCCGGCGCAGGCATTTATTAGTTAGTGGGAGGCTGGCACGTGGGAATTAGCTAAATTTCGGATATGGAAGCTTAAATTACGGTGGCGAGCTCCACTACAGCTCAGATGATCACGCTGATGTTGTTCATACGTGCTTATGCATTGCTTAGATTCGGAGATTGTTCTACGGATTTTAACCCGCTCGAGGGTTTGCAAATTTGGAGATATCGGTATACAGCTGTACCAGATACAAGATGCAGTGCTTACATACGTCAACAGGCGCTTGCCATGGGTGGCCAGAGGGAATTCGAATTAACTTCTTAACAATGTAATGCAGGATCGGTAGCCGGTAGCATGACATGAGCATGATGCCAGTGCGCAATACTAACGAGATGAAGGAAAAGAGAGAGGCGCTCGGGCCCAAAATTAAAACGACGTTCTTGTCTCGTCTGGTCTGGCGAGCAGCTGTGGGTCTCCACGTTTTCGAGCAGTCCCCGCACAGTCTTGCAAAGAGAGTACCTCCAAGTTGACTTGCGAGAAGAGTTACCCGTTAGTCTGCAGGCGAGCAGCAAGTAGCGGTTGGAAGTCTTCTCTTTTCTCTTTCTTGTTCAGCCTGAATCGAATCCATCTTCCTGTCTATAATCTACTATACTCACATACATACATGTTTTCAACATTTTAGTTACCTCTGCTTTCCCGATATCTCGGCATCGCATCGCGCTTTCTGCTATGCATAGATTCTGTCGCCTTTGAATTCAAATTGATTCGCTCTGACCTGGGCCGCAGCGTGCCTATTGGCCTGAATTGGATTGGATTTCCCCCGCCAACTTTATTCCACTTTACCGTATACCCCCGGATCGACCCAACTCAACTTGATTCCCCATCGCACCCTCTTCCATATTCTACTGACCACTACATATATACATACAACATAGACCGTCACATCTTCTCAGTATCCCTGCGTGAGGGCGACTAGGATTAGGTCGATAGCTAAACTCGAGTCATTGCAAGTTTGAAAAAGCTAGTTAAAGACCTTTTTCGTCATCGATTTTTCGGACCTGCCGGTTACGTTGCGTTTGTCTCGCGACCCCGAAAAGGACGTCCAGCCCAGACATGAAGAAGCTGTTCCGGAGTTCCAAGTCTACCACCCAAGCACCAACGGACGGCTCGGGAGACAAATCCGACGTCAGGTCAGATGTGAAGAAAGAAAAGGAGACGAAGAAAAAGAAGTCTAAACCTTCCTCGTTATCTAGCAAGTCTCTGTCGAACGCCCAGAGTAACTACCTTGCCGTATCCAACATTCCGCAGCTTGCGAGAGCGTCCGATGCTGAAGCTCTTGCTACCGCCCTTGCCGCTGAGGTCGTCGCTGACAATGCAGACGCGGGTATACCGGTTTTACTGAAAAGCAACCATTCGACTCCTCAGCCTGATACTGTAACAGCCCCCAGAAATCGAAGGAGGAGTTCTGTTCTGAAGCAACCGGGCGTGGTCCGACTCAATTCCATCAGCAGTGAAGGCGAGGACGACGAGCCTTCACTCGCTTCACCACCACTCTCTCCCAGATCCAACAGTGTCACCTCTCAAGGCCGCCCCAGGGTACATTTCGATGTCGCTGAAAAGATAATCCTTGAGGCGCAGTGGTATTCGCACCAGCAGCGCCTTACAATAACTTCTGGGAATTTCCTTCATTTCGAACGACCGCCCACAACGAATTATAGATTCTCTACAACAGCCGAGTCGATACATACGAAAGGCACCCTTCTACAACTTATCACAGCTGCGAGCGGCGACGACGATAAAAACACTTGGGATAGCACGACAGGGTTGCCCCTCTACGCAGCCCGTTACTACAACCCCAATGTGGCTTTGGCAGATCGTACAATATACTGGGAAGCCCAACTTCGCTCTCTGGGATTTTCTAAATTCTCAAGCGTGGATAATTCAGAAGGAAGCCCTGTTTCTCGGACTGCATCCTCCGGTAAACCTGTTAGCAGCCCTCCAAGTTCACCGAAGCCGGTCACCGCACCTTCCGGTGAAGATGGCTTGGCAGATTTGGGACTTTCTCGTTCGATATCGCATACGCACCCGATATCTAGTCGACCTACCGGCGCTGCCATCGCGATTGGGTTTGTGGTAAAATCCGTCACCCCTGACACGGTTCCTTTCATCCGACGACGGTCCTCTCTGCGTCCAATCGACGAGTTCCCTTTTCCCTGCTCCACCGCCGGGGACGGTATCTTTTGGTCTTCTGAAAACGGTGGATTGATATACATCGACGGCCATCCGACCAAACATAGCCTCGCTGCTGGAGTGGGCGATATTGTAGGAATTGGCATTACCTACAAAGTTGACCTCGAGAAAGAGCCCTCGAACGGTACTACACCGGTTCCTACACCTCCTACGACACCACCACCGATCTCCCAAAAGGAGTCTAAGGAGTTATTCCGTCGAAAATCTTCTGCAACGAACGGGAAAGAGGAAGTTCCTTACGCCGAACCCAAGGATCTGCAACCCGTCCCTACCGAAGTATTTTTCGTCGTCAATGGAGTAAAAAAGCTGACAATTTCCCACCCGCATGGTGCTAATAACCTATTCGAAACACTTCTGCCGGATTACTTTTTGGGCATCAACGATATATTCCCTTGCATATGTGTTCAGGGCGCAGGTATCGAATGCAAGACTCGAATCGGACAAGCCGTCACATGGCGGGGTGAGGGCGGCTCCACAGAACCGCCCGTCGAGGAAGCCAAACACACAGAAGCTAAGGAAGTCGCGAAGGAGACACCAAAGGAGACACCCAAGAAAAGCGGAAGGTGGTGGTCCCACCTAGGACACCACAACAATTCGTAGGTTATCAGTTATTTGTAGATTAGCGGGGCGTGGATGCTGCGGTGTATATGGCTAGCGAACTTGGTTCTGTTATTCTCCAAACGGGCGAATCGCTCTTGTTTGCGTAGGTAGCATTTTGCTCCGGCTCAGCATTTTTCTGTGACTGTATTTTTACATCATGTTTTGTATCTGTACTATAGTATCAGCGCTAGTAATATTGATTAGTTAATGGAAGGCAAGATAAATAATGGCTTGTTCATGAGCTCGAGTTTTCATTGCAGGCTCTTGCTTCCTATATTCGCAGATTCATCGTGATTTAATTTGGTCGATGCATGTCGTAGACAGATCTGCAGATCCACTGCACTGTCTACGGGAATCTCCGAACGCGATCGAGGGAGCTGATCTTAAGTGCCAAGTCCTTTATCGGGCTCCTCCTTGGGCTCCACCAGTCTATAGCGTATAAATACGCCCATCGAGGGCTTTTGGTTTGTTGACCACCTCGGCTTCTAACATCCATAATATAATTTATACTTGGGTAAATCTACTACTTAAGTCTCTCCACGGCCACTCCATCCATATCTTGTGTTTTTAAGTTCTCATTCTTGTCAAGTGGTTCTGTGGAGATCGCGGCCATGGCGATCTACCAGATGGGGCCATTCGCTATGGACGAGTCATTCATTTATACGTTCTTTCCACTTCTTGCGGCTGTCCTGTTGCTCATATATATCAAGAGTAAGGAGGCGAATGAAGCAGCTAAGGTCCAGGAAGCTCCATCGACATATAGTCTTTGGGATCCCGACCGCAAAACGACCCAGGCAACTGTAAAGAGCCCCTTTAAACTCTACAATTACTATAGATAGTAAATAGAAATTTCACATATCTACAGAAGTACCTTATATTAACAATCGGCATCGTAGACACCTAGCTTCCTTCAAGAACCTATCACTCCTCTAGACGTCGATATCCTCTCTACGCCACCACACCCATTTCGACCCTATAAACCAATTTATCACATGACAATGGGGCTTGAGAAGTGCGCTCCGAATGATCTTTTCCTTATTGATTCATCGTACCCGTCTCGAATCGCCCTGCGCAAACAAATTGTTAACGCTTTTCCTCATACGTCTCTTGGAGCGTCCGAACGCTGTAGTCCCGCGATAAAAGAGTTGTATTCATACATTCTACCTCAACATCTTCCGTCTCGGTTTCCGGGGTTATTTACGACTAGCACCTTTAACGGAGAATTCAAGAACCATGTATCTGGAGATTCGTACCCTCTTCTACCTCCTCAAAATTCGATAGAGGCACTGAAGATCTTAGCGACTACAGTAGAAGAGGATATATTGATCTTACAGAAGGAAAGTGGAAAGGAGACCTATAGTCTTCAAGGGTTCATAGCGTGTTTTCCAAATGGGTTCGATTCAAGCAAGAAGATGGGGATGGAACTTAGGGAGATTCATGGGCCGGTTCCTATGTTTAAAGAGAAACTTGCGAATAGTATGGATCGGTTTTTTGGGAGGTTGGAGGTTGGAAGATGGGTTCGGAGATTAAATGCAAGTTATTTGATGAATAAATTCTTGGAACATCAATCCACATAAAAATTGCCGGGGCTAACTTGTAAGGAATAGTGGACGATATCGACGCATGAAAAGTTATTCTTGCCAACTGGGAATCACCATTATGAAGGAGAAGATTTGCCAGAGGAACTGGAGTCCGTGGATCTTGAGAAAACGTACCTGAGAGTTGAGAGACAGGTTTTGTTGAGGCTACCAGTTTCGAGGGATATTGTGTTCTTTGTAAGGACTTATATGACTCCACTTGCGAGGATTAAGGCGGAAGGACAGGGTGAGGCTTTGGCAACTGCTATTGATGGTTTTCCGGAACGGTTGGGGGTCTATAAGCGGAGAATTGTGTGGGGGAGGGCGGTGCAAGAGGCCCTGCGGGCGTAGATGGGCCTGGGAGCCTATTCTATTAATATACGTTGGGGATCTTGGGTGTATTGGAGCTGTTTGGTTTATTTAGCTAGTATTGATCATATATAAACATGTGTGTACGCAGATGACGTGTGTACCATCTAGTATAAGACGCCTGAACTCCTGAATGAATGAAAGACAAGTAAGAAAAAACCAATGCTAGCGCCGGTTGCGACCGCAAAATTCGAAATAAGACAATGCAGAAAGAGTAGCGCCGCGCCGATGGTAATGCTATGCTATTGAAATTAGGATATCACCTGTTGCTGACCGCGTCATCAGACGGCCATTTGCAGGATTGCCCTTTTCTGCCCAAATCTCTTGACCTCTTACGAGTCCTTCAGAATCTTGTGTGATTTCGAGACCATCGCCTTGAATGCGGATATCACCCGTCCCGGACTTTGCGTGGAGTTCTCCTTCCCAAGTTGATGGATAAAAGAGGTTTATATCCCCACTGTTTGCGGTATGCGTGCTGAGGATCTTTTCAAGGGGGCTTTTTTCGATTGTGATTCTTGTTAAGCCAGATTCGGTATTTGTTTTTAGGTATGGTTCCCTCGAGCCGGTTCCTATAATGTGGAGGTCTATATCACCGGTTTGGGACTTTGCGGAGAGACCTTTCCCTAGGAATAAGCGACCTGAGATGCTCCCAGAATGAGCGTGAAGTGTGGTTCTATAACTCCGCTGCGTTTTTGGTTCGTCGAAGTTGATGGCGATGTTACCGCTTGATGTTTTTATATCGGTGGAAGCGTAGCCCTCGCCTTCACCTGGCGCGACCTGGATGCTAACTTTTCCTCTCTCCGTTCGAACGCGGAGTTTTTCGTGGAGGTCAAATTTTCCAGAGATATCGCCGGAGATAGTATGTAGTTCAATGTCCAAGGAGTTTACATAGTTGATGGATTTGATAACGCCCAAGTCGCTGGTGAAGCTTGCGCTGGATAATTGGATATTGGGGATGTCGAGATTGATGTTTAGATTGCTGGCCACGAGGAGGAGGTCTTGAAGCTTTCCAGGTCGCAAGTAGAGCTTTGCGCGGACTTTTACAGGGGGTATTGATCGCTGGAAGAAGGATTTTTGGAAGGCTCGTTCGCACTGATTGGAGAAATATAGTTAGGCACTCAAAGACTCCTCTCGGTGTTCGAGAAGGATTGATTAGATACCTTTAAGATCACACAGCCTTCAGTATTTTCGAGCTGTACTGATTTAAATCCTTCAGTGTCCCATGTCAAGGTGAAGACCTCGACGTCTAGTCTTGGTTTCTGGTCCTGGGGTATTTCTACAACGTCAATGGTTCCCTCAACCTTGCCGTTGCCTTCTATCCAAAATCCTAGGCCGTCCGTGTAATCTATATCTATAGAAAGAGTTCGTGCCTGATATTTGATAGCAATATTTAGTACATTATCAATTTTGACTTAGCTCTAGCTGTTTTTGGGGGGTTGGATTGAAGCCCACCTCGGAGACCCAATTACTTCTAAAAAACCACATAGCACCCTCGCGGGTGAGGAAGGACATCATTAAGAGGAAAACTACAGCTGGTAGAAGCCATAATTTACTACCACTTGGTCTACGACGCTCTAATCTGTAGGATTCGTTGGGGAGTAATGCTTCTGTTTCGTCTGGATGTGTGGTGGTGGTGGTGGTGGTATTTGTAGCCGGTGGTCCCGCGGCCGCACTTCCTGGAACATCTAGCTGGGTCTGATTCTGACTTTTGAACCAGCCCATTTTGGCGAAAATTTAAGGACGGGTCGAATTAATGATCTTTATGAGTTAACTATTATATAATTAATTTATAGTAACGAATTTCGGTGAATGAGTATTGGTATTCGCCATCACGCGAGCCATTTCCAAAGTTGCTCTACTGGGGGTGTCGTCTTTAAGTACTTTTTCGAGAGCCCGGTCGTCGGCACACACGCTTTATTTGTTCAAAAAGGCTCTTTGTTCTGATCTGGTCAGATGCATGCCTCAGATACTTTCCGTAATACAGGGAACGAAACAGCATCATATTGCAGCTGACTCGGTCCTATGTATAGAGGCACAGCTCTGGAAAGTGCCTTAGGAACCCCGCAAAGAGTTGGCGGAGAAAGTCCGAATGATAGAGGGGTTCAGCTGATAATTTTCCTGGGGAAAAAAAGGGTCCAAATCCTGCATCAGAGGCTGCGGAGCTCCCGTTCCTGTATTGAAAGATCGAACTATACCATATTTGGGGCATTTTGCCGTCGCGTGACAGATAGAGTTATGTTCACGGGGACTAACAAGGAGCATTCGGATGGAAGAGCCAGAAGGCTTGGGGATGCATGATCGAGGAGGGGGAAGAGGACATCAGATGAAGATTTTATTGGTGTCTTCGGTCAGGGGTCTAGAGTCGACTTCTGGAGCTTGAATTCAAATCTGAAGAATGTTGTGGTTGCATTTTGAAGGTTGGTTTCTGTTGGCCGGGGCAACACATGGACGCTGAATCGGGATGTTACCGAATTAGGACAATATGACCATGCGAGATGGCCATCGATGGTTTGACGTCGACCCACCCGCTGGGCCACGCTGGAGATCGAGATCTACATGCTGTTTCCGCGCGGCCGAAACGTATTATAAATGATAGAGATCCTGTTGCCGTGAGAAATCGGTCGGTCGGGCGATGCTCTGTACAACTTTTGCTAAGGTAGGTACTTTGTTTTTGAGAGGGCTGCGCTTCTTATACATTAGTGAGGAGATGATTATATAGATCAACACAAGCTGGACCTTCGGGTTGCATTCCGAGCAATACAATGTGACTCTCGACCTTCAGCCTAGGACGAGACTAGCCGAGGAGACAAGTGGAGTCGACATAGTCTCGGTGACCCTTCTTGTGTTGGCGACGGTGGTCTCTTCTACCGTATTAAAATTCAGCATGCAGGTAGCTAGACATCCTTCTGTTCCGCCTTGAGGTTTTGGTCCTAGTCGATCAATTATCGATTAATACTGGTCATACATATGCATGTATCTCTCGCTCTCAGAATATCGACTTTCCCGCCATTTTGCGCGAATTCCTTGTTAAAATCGATGTACCGTGGCATTAAGTTAAATTGGTTCTATGAAATGCTATTTACAAGTTAAGGCTATGGAGCTAACCCTGGGCGAAGAGTCCACGAGCTTGATTTATGTACACGGCAGTTTTGCCCCCAGGCTCTATTTACTGACACTGAGAGTAATAGTCGTTGAGCTTGACGCAGCGGAAATTCTGTGAAGAGAGTTAGTGAAGGGCTTCTAGATAATATATATGAAGACGGTTAACTTACGCCGCAGTTGGTGCATCCTGTCCAGCCGACTCCGCCGCACTGTCCCCATTGGGAGCAAGTGGGACCACTGCAGCCACCTGCCGGGCAGTTTACGCCGCCGGATGTTGTCACCGCAGTTGTGCGAGCGGTAGTAGCGCCGGCGGTAGTGGTTGTAGTTGTGCGCGCGGCGGTAGTGGTTGTGCGCAAAGTGGTTGGGTTTCCTGTTCCTCCAGTGGCAGGGCATTGCATGCTTCCGGCTGTGTCGGAACTGCCACCGGCCATAACAGGGGGGCCAGGAATAGTATATTGAGTCAAGTGGCCATGGATGTTGACACCGATTCCTGGGTCGCTAGCGCTGTAAGCGCCTGGGAATCTAACGCCACCAGAGGATGGTAGCGATCCCGAACCTCCAGTCACGGTGATTTGGTCTAGAGACGGTTAGCTGGATCCGAATGCGATAGACACTCAACTATCGGGTTTACTTACAGCAGGTAACGTATGGCTGGGGTTCCGATGGGGCTGAGTGGAGAGCGATAACTTCGGCGCGGACAAGATAATCTCCGGATGGAATGCCGGAAGGAATCTTCACGCCAACCTTTCCGCAGCATCTGTTCATGTCCTTTACACCCCAGTTGTCGTCATCTGACCTCGAAGTTCCTGGAACGGCGGACCAGCCGTTCTCATAAACCTTGTACCACAGGCCATCTCCAGAATCTCTGGAAGAGTCATCTACTTTAGTAATGTAAACGATGACTGGGCCATAGTGCTGACCGCCGATGGCCTCGTTGGCACAGTTTCGATCATTGAATTGCTAGATTGATTAGAAGTGTTAGTCAGGACGTCAACATGTTGCATATTGCTATTTCGTGAAAATAAGATGCATACCGCATGCATTTCAACGATGACTGTGCCGCCAGCATTAACAGTGCACTTTCCGGGAACTGGGCTAGTTCCTGCATTACATCGAATATCTGCACCAGTAACGCCTCTGATGGGGTTGTTGTTGAGTGGCAGTCTAGCACAGCTAGTACCTTGGTCGACTCCGTTAACCCAAAATTGCTGGAAAGTAGAATGGGCAGCAGCATTGCCTGCCAAGAAAGCGGAAACAAGAGAAATCACAGCAGTCTTCATGATTATATAGATGAGACTATTCAAGCAACCGGTGCCAGTAGAAGTTAAGCTTTTGATGCTGGTTGGAAGAAGTTATAGAATAGGAACATTGTAGGAAGAAGGCCTCCATTTATAACATACGATATAGAGCGCTCAAGCCACTGTGCTATGGTGCGCCGGAACATGTTTCCAGGCCATATTAAAGAGTGATATCATTGGTGGTCATGGGATATCATAGCAAATCGCCAGTACAGTGCTTCTAGAATTTGTCTGAACTATAGTGCGTGGAAACGTTGGCATTGTTTTAGGTGGGATTACTGTCATTTTCGGAACGACGGGTTGGCGCTGTTACACACCTTTTTTCTTTTGTTGCTGGTTCCTCGGGAACTAAGCCGGCGGAGCGACAAGTGCTTGAAACCAAGGACTCTTGTTTTTGGAGGAAGGACACGGCAGTTGTGTGCAGTCTTACCAATCGTTTCGACGAGTTCGCCAAGCTGCTTCGTTTCATCCCTCAACCCTGTCCACACCAAGGTATCTCATCAAGCGACAAAAATAAAACTTCGCTTCATTTTCCCGGGCTCCACTAGGCGCTTTGCCTTTCATATATGCCCGCTTCCTCAAAAATCAAAACATTCAAATAAAATCTTGATCACTAGGTGTGTAGGTCTCATGTCACCGCATGACTCGCGGCTGAAGGATGTCAGGCCTCGATGCCGGGACGTAAGGCTCTGTAGTTCATAGGTTGCATCGGTAGATCTGAACAAGAAACAAAGTTACCGGCGACAACATCCGTGCGTCGGTATCCTGGCACTCGGGTGACACGGAAAAGAGAGCAAGAATATATGGTGCGTTGGTGGATTCTTGCTCTCTTTTCCATGTCACCCGAGTGCCTGGGTGGCGGAATCGAATGACTTCATACGATTCTTGTTCAGGTCCCTTGCGTATGCTCGGAGTTTGCTTACTTCCGAGTTTCCTTGGAGCTTTAAGGACCGATATCTATTTTAGCTGTTCATGGAAAATAATATTATTATATCCTTGAGAATCCATCTTATTACCGGTTAAATCCACCCGTGAATAAGGATACTAGGGAAATTTTGATCGAAAAGTCGAAACCGCACTATCGTCCTATCTCACAGGCTAAATATGGAAGATGGGTCTCTGCGTTGGTGTTTCAAAATACAACAGACAGAATCTTGGAGCCAACGCTCAGTCTCAACACTAGCTCAGCTAATTATAAGCCGTCTTGGGCTCCCGTACTTAGGCCGGATGCTTAATTTGATAGATATGGGTACTTGTATATATATATGATTGAGAGTAGATATAAATTCGGTCTTAAATAACATGCATAATGGGTATCTTTAAGAAGATGGAAAATAGTCGAGCATTGCATGGGAAACCGCAGCTTCTTTGCTAGGGATGACCTTAACAAATCTACTTCGGGAACCTAGCAAGAGAGGAAAAATAATGTCAAAGAAGCAAAAATGAAGCAAATGGGTATCAACGTTTAAAGGAAGGGCCAAGCATAGAACTCATATTCTTTATATCCCGTCTTCTCTCTGGCAAGAATCGTCATTGGTTTTTCGTTGTCTTAGTGGCTAGCTAGCAACAATCGCGACTTGGTGATTAGTCTTTGGGGAGTGTTTATTTAAGCATATCCGTTGTAGGCGATCTTGTTTGGAGAGCCACGGATGTTCCCGGTGACCTGACCACTGACGGCGCTGCTGGTGATCTTATCGGTGATGGTTGCTGGATCGGCACCACCCTCGGAAGCGCTGATGTAGTAAGCGGCCAAGCCAGCGACGTGTGGGCAGGCCATGGAGGTACCGGAGATGGTCTTGGTTTCCTTATCGGATGTAGCCCAAGAGCTCAAGACACCAACACCTGGAGCGAAGACATCGATGAGAGTTCCCCAGTTAGAGAAGGAAGCGATCTTGTTGCTGCTATCGATGGCACCAACAGTGATAGCGTTGGGGGCGGAGGCGGGTGAAACGTTCTTAGCATCCTGGTTCTCGTTACCGGCAGCGACAACGATGGTGATTCCGGCATTGAAGATAGCGTCAACGGCAGTATTGAGGGCGGCAGATTTGGAACCTCCAAGGGACATGCTAGCAACAGAGAAGTTTGGGGTGGCGTTTTCGGCAACCCAGTTCATTCCAGAGACGACGCCAGCGGTAGAACCGGAACCACCAGCGCTAAGAACCTTAACAGCGACAACCTTGGCCTTCTTGGAGACACCATAGGTCTTTCCAGCGATAGTACCAGCGCAGTGGGTACCGTGGCCATTGCCATCGGAATCAGTCTTGTCAACAGAGTTGAATCCCCAGGTAGCTCGGGATGAACCATTCACGGTTTGGAATTCCTATAATATTATTAGACAACTGATAGATGAATAATATTCAATGCAACAAGAGCTAGAACTTACATCGTGGGAGATGCGAATACCGGTATCGATGACGTAGACGGTGGTACCAGCGCCGGCAGCAGTTTCATCGTATTCATAAGTGTATGGAGCGGAGTAATCCTCATGGGAGATACGGTCGAGGCCCCAGGTGGAGTCAGTCTGTTCAGCGTACGTAGTAACAACGGTGTCTTGTTCAACGTAGTCGACCTCAGGAGAGTTCAAGATCTCCTGGAGAGTTGCCTTGTCAAAACCACCAACGTATCCGTTGAACCCAGTCGATGAGAATCTGAATTTCCTTCCAACACCATGGGCCCTAGCTCCTGTGAGATCTCGAGCGACGTTGGAGTGGAAGGATGAGATGCGATTGGTATGCTTTGAAACGGCACTATCAGAGAGGCCCTTCTTCAAGACGACAATGTATTTATCAGCGATGGCTCCAGCTGCGCCGGCATTGGAGACCTTGCGGATTGGGCCAGCAAAGGCATTGGTAGCCAAGCCAGCGATTGCTAGAAGGGAGATGAGGCCGTTCGTAAGCATTGTGGATTTGAAATTTATGGAAGTGTACTGTAGATCGAGAGATACTAGGAGGAAAGATGAAACTCTATAGGTCTGAAGATGATTGCTTTCAAGACTGCTGCTGATGATGGAGTGGATTTGATTCTATCGAGGGCGCAAGAGCTTGATTTATAGAAAAAATGTCTCTACTGTCGACATCTAGATTAATCAAAGGTCGATGATGAGAACATCGTAGGGATACTGTGCAAGATCCCATCCGGATTGCGGAGTTAAGCACGTACGTATCCCGTGGACCATCCACGACCTTGGCATGTAGCGGCCTTCGTATAACAGTCGAAGGTTCGTATCATGGTAACCTTGCAACCTGAGAACCATGGTGTCGAAATTCTTAGCCTGTAAGCTATTGATGTTTTAGGAAGTTGTCGACGTCTTGACGTTTTACTTTCGGGTGATCTAGTCGTGGAAAAGCTATACCATATATTCTTTAGCCACAACTTCATGAATCCAAGGGAATATCTCCACGATACGAAAAAGTAATATTTCTTCCGTACAGCGATTCTCCTGACAGAATTTGATCTGCCAATTGTCGGTCGAAACCGAATTCCGATCTACATACACCTTCGCGCTGGAGGAGCTTCATGAAGGCTGAACATTTGCCACTCCAAATTCAAATAATCCGGTCTCACGTTAACTTTGCCACACATTAATCCGCTGTCTAACGTCTAGAAATCATGAAGGCCGTGTTATTTTGCCCACGTAAGATCTTAATTATTTCTATTTGAGAGATGTTGAAATCCTCGTAGCTGATATCGTTTATACGGCGCTAGATATCACGTTGCAGATGTTGCTGCCTCGGCGCGGACAAACGAACAGGGATCCCTCGTCAATGTCAATTTTGTGCTTTATCGATGGCTAAACCCCCTCAAATTAACGTTTTTGACCCACGAGAGTGCTCCTCTGACCTTAGCTCAACTCATATATATTACCCCGAAAGCTTTGAAAGATTTGAAACGCATGCACGCCTCTTCCGATCCGAAATTTGATGTACATAAGTACTTACATACCTTTCCAGCCTTTGTTCACTTTCGTACTGCTATTGCGCATATGGCCCGGCTCGGCAATATACCTGTTGATCTTTAGGACGAAGATTATAATCTAGAAGCTTGATATACCGACCGGAAATTCTTGAGATGTGCCCGCCTCTTTGTTCCGAGATGGTTGTTACAGGCATCTGAGTGAAGCCTTGGTACAATACCGATTGTCGCGATATCATCAGGATGGATTCCCCTTTGAGAAGGTCTTTCATGATACCATTCTGTCAGAAATGTGTTCCGATCACAAGGGGCGCTTTGACCGCGCGAAACTAAAGACTGTCGACTGAGCTCGTAACCCCGCTCGATGCAGCGCAGTGTCAACGTCGAGGGATGCTGGTCTCGAAATATAGGGCCAATATGGAAAGGACCGTCCTTTACCAATGGAACATTGGTTGATCTCGCACCTCAGTACACCTTCGAGGCATGTGCGTCACCAATCCCAGTCGTGGAATTCGTTTTCATCCGTTCTATAGCTATTGGTAACCTTATCTATGTGGAACGTCTTTGCCACAACTAGGTCGAAGGCCGTATAGGCGAGGCTCGGAAAACCCGACCGACGGCGTGACTTGGTGCCTAGCCCTACCCGTCGTTCTGGAAAAGGCAGGAAGGAGATTTCTGGACGATTGCCATCCGTCCTTATTACTCTAAAGTTAATACGACACGGCAAGAACTTGGGTTATTTAGGAAGTTAGTCAGCTGGGTTTATTGGAGAGCCATGGGAGAAGCATGATCATCGTTCTTGGCTTAAATGGCACAAGTGTGATTGCACAACACGGCCGGGCGGTCTTGGGTTCAAGTTGACATTTAGTTTAAAGGATGTGGATGTGAATAGGGATTCTTGACGGAGCTTGACACACGAGCTAAATATTCATGCTGGATCAATCACGCGATCATAATGGCTCATGTGCAGATTGGCAATTTCAAAGCTAAGCATGGCTTAGTCTAGACTGAGGAGATACCTCATTCTGTAACCACTGGAACCGAGTCAATTTGATCGAAGCAACAACGTTGCAAGGGTTGCAAGGTCGATATATTTGTAACATTTTATAAATTTAAGATTTACGAATTATACGTCGCATAGTACGCACAGCATTCCCATACTGGAGTCAATATCTTTCGGGATGCCCCGAGGTGCTCAATGGTTTGCCTCCGCGTACATCCATCCATCCATATAAGTAGTTGTACTTTTTTCGCCAGATTATAGTGGTATGCGTGAGCGTTCCGTCGCAGAGTCGGAACTTGTAACTCAGGGCGGGATACAACACGATTCATGCATGAATCCCAGGTGTGACGTATTACTCGAGATAAGCTCACGCTGTGCAACTGTGAACCTTCCAAATTGGTGGTTGTAGGCAATCAAGTATGTATAATGGTATCTGCACGGTACAAACAAAGTTCTGATAAGTCAAGAGCGCCCTGGGCTCCGGCTGGCTAAGGCTTTTGGGTGGGTTGAAGACAATCATGCATAAGCCCACATTATTGCTATAAGCTACAATCTATGGTGATCACATCATTGTTAAATTTTCATGGATCTGCACTTCTGTGTTTGAGAGTAATTTGATATAGGAAAGGAGCATTGATGCATGGTGTTTGGCTGCCTATTTTGTTCTATAGATGCGTAGATATTAAAAGAAGTAATATTCCTCACATACTTGTAATTTTGAGTGCTCAGGAGAAACACGAGAGCTCGAAGGATCCCAGATTCCATTTACAACACCATAGGACTCGTCAAGTCTGCAACCTTATTTTCTAGCCGCTAGATTACGCCTTCGTAGGTTGTCCTTTACATCCCGCGAAATATAGCTAATAGACCCACATGTTTTATATGACCATCCTAGCGGCTATTGTAATTCTGGGCAAAAGCTTTATGTACCAATATCAACCTTTAAAGTACTAGGATATTAATCTCTTGACCAATAAGGTGTTAGGGCTGTCTCAAGAATGTATTTAAGGATTATAGCTGGCCTAGAGCCATAGCGTCATGGGGAGGGCCTTGTCTTTTTCTACAGAGCGTTAAATACTGTAGGTTTATCCCATGATTTTTTCGATATCCCAAAATTCCATCTGGCTACCGGGAACATAGTTATCATAGAAAGGAACGTTGTATTCAGGGTGTTCCTTAACTTCTCTGAGCTGCATTTCACCAATTCTCTTCAAGGTGGGTTCTTTCCACATCTTCGCGATGTATTCGCTTGCTTCTGTCGTTGAGCAGGATAAGTTAACAGAATACGTGAAGAACCTCTGCGATATGTCATTATCAGCTCGACGCTCATCAAGAGAATAACGGTGATCGATTACGCACCGAGAGAACAGGCCAATAGAAAGCATCCGCGATACTAAAGGACCCTAATAAGAATCCTTCATCTCGATCGCCAAGGGTTTCCCTCGCTAGATTGCGGGCCGTATCAAAGATAGAAAGAACACGCTTCACCTCCCCAAGTAACTTGTCGCTGAATTGAGGGGGGGGATTATACTTGACAGCGAAGTTATGTGGAAAGTCGGTTCGAATATTAGTAAACCCGGAATGAAGCTACATTCGTGAACATTGGGAAATGGGTCAGACTAAGGTATATAAATACAAAGTATAACAAACTGCAAAGGGTTGGAGGTGGAGGGAGATACACGCACCTCAGCGACGATACTACGACCATATGTTCGCAATTTGAGTTCCTTGGGCCACAATCCCTTTTCGGGGTATTTATCGTGGAGGTATTCCCCAATTGCTAGCGAGTCATGGACGGGGTGTGGAAGTTGTTTGTCGATGATGACCGGAACGAGGCCTGAGGGTGATTCGGCATGGAGCTATAACGCTACGGTATCAGTATTGGATGTCAATAACCACCGGGAGTCAATTTGGATTTCTACATACCGAAGCCAATGACTCCGCATCTGCGAGTCGGAAGAATTTAGCGGAGTATGGGATACCGAAGTACTCCAAAAGGACCACTGGCCGTACGGTCCAACCTGCGTTTATGTTAGACGGACGTAATAAATATATATATAACGAGGATAGATTGCGATTAGGTTTCAAGGTAGCTGAACTTACTCGAATATCTGATTGGGAGAGCTAACAACTGAAGTTCTTGGGATGTCATAGCGTATATATATGCTGGGACGTAGATCTTAGGTCGGTCTAGATGAAGTCGCGACACAGGCTATGAAACTGGAGTTTGCGATAGATGCAAAGAAAAAAGTACCTCCACCTATTTGACTTGTCAACTAAATCACTTATAACCAAGAAAACGCGGCCAAAAGTTGCACCGGAGGAACCGAGTGAGAAGAGCACCGGATTGTGACCGCTTTAATCTTAGTCCACGTTACGAGCCGTGTGACACCGGGAAAATATTTCCTCTTCCGTTCAAGACAACCAGAATGGCATTCTCTACCATGTCAAGATACAATGGCGTGCACTTCATGGGATTTTGAATCGTTTGTTTGCAAATTGTCAAACTCGGCTTACCTAAACGGCTGTTGTGATTTTGTGTCGACAACACATTTCGCCAGTAGTTGCTAAGCTCTCAGCAAGCCTAAACAGGTGGGTGAATGCTCGCAACATGTATTATCTAAACCCGTTCGAATGGCATTAGAGCGATATGGATATTATACAGAGTTCCATAGTGTTCTCTTTCTGAATTGGCTGGCTTGAACCATCTCTTATAACACTCTGGGCATCTGTGTTTTTTGTCCAGTATCCTCGATGCAACAATTAGCATGAGGATAAACTGAAGGATTCCTTCGAAGACAGTTTCATGATGAGGATAATGTAACACATTGTAACCGCGCATTGGGTTTACTCCACCCCTCTTTGAAATTTCCGCTGAGATCCGACTCTGCATTGAATAGAGAGCGAGTGGGCTCTGTGCGGTTTCATTCGATAAGTTCGATTGGCCTGCTCAACATGGACTCAGAAGTGTGAATATTATGCCTGAAGCGCATTTCCCAAAACTAATTACATTGTTGTAACAAAGCAGTGCAATTTCGGAGAGGGGTAAACGACGCTACATCAAGATTTACGCCCCAAAGCTATGCCCCAAATATCAGCTAGTCAGAGGCCTGGGTCTTACCATCTTCTGATTGAGGATTTACGCGGGTCTCTTTCCGCATCGTCTCAGAAAACTTTGATAATTCGCGGTGGGAGTTTTTATTGGTATTTCGATCGTGATGATGAGCAACTGTAGGATAATATGGATATACCCATTGATGAAAATCTTTTTATGGTATGCTCGTCCCATTCAATCCTATTGGCGGGCCTAAGGGATGAGGCAGCAATCGCATTGGATTGCACTCTTGTCGCGGCTTTCATGGGAGTACCATGAAAGTGGAGGTCTAAATCGACACGAAAAAAAATAGGAATAAGCTCATTATTAGACGGGACGGCTTTCGAGAGCACTCATGACAAATCGGCTTTAAATGGCGGTATTAAAATTCGACTTTTTGTACAACCTTCCATCGGTAGTCTGTGCAAGCCAAAGCCGCAAAAGGCCAAAGTCGCAGACTTTTTGATTTCCCTTTATACTAGGGCTTGAGTTATTTCAAATCAAATCAATTACGATTGCGTATACCTTCGAATTCTTGATTGTAGAGAAAATAATATAAAACCACGGCAGCAAGCTCTCGTGGAGCTAATTAGTCACCACCGAAGTCAATCTTCTTAAGCGCATATAACTTTACCCGTATTTGTTAATCTTAGCTATGAGTATTTCAACCATTAAAATATACCTTAATCGGGCTCTCGAGAACCTTGACTCGCCATATCGAGTCAATGAGGTTGAACCCGACTTACAACAGGCGGAGCAACGCCTCCCTAATATCTCCCCAGAAGATGCGGCTCCGCTAATCGCACAAATTGCTGATATTCGAGCCAAATTGGAGAATGTGGTCAGCCCGGCGGATGCACGTCAGGTTAACGCAGCTCAAGGTAAAATCCGCCAGGCTCGCGACTTCATTGAAACGAATCATGGTAATCTCAACCAATCTGCTAAAGATCACGTTGAGGAACTATTCCAAGGCGCTATTCAGTTTCTTGACCAGATCACGGATTTGCGCAAAGCAGATAAGTTGAAAGCTCCAATACTCGCCGAAATAGACGCCATCCGCACCCAATACGGGAGTAATCGTGCTCCTGCCCCGGTTTATTACCCCCCGCCCCCTTTCCCTCCTCCCGCTCCGAAGCCTGCCCCGTCTCAAAACTTTCCCCATGCGAAGAACAAAGTTTTTTGGGCCAAAGAATATTTTAATACGCCTGGCCGCATCGAACAAACGGAACCCGAACTGGCTCAGGCTGAACAGCTACTCGAGGGCGATGCATCTCAGGAGGCTGATGCCCTCCGCGCAGAGATTGCGGCGCTTCGAGACAATTTAGCCGACATAGTGATGCCCGCAGAAGAGGCATATATCCGTTCTGCTCAACGAGATGTTCAGGGTGTTCGTGATTATATCGACCGGCAACGGGAATTTTTAGATAGAGCCGATACAAAACAAGAACTCGACCGTCAGTTGCAGAAAATCATCGAGGAGGGACTTAGTAGAATCAAGCATCCTCGGAAGGCAGATCAGCTCAAGGCCCCGATCTTGGCAGAGATCGCTCTTATCCGCTCGCAGCTGAATATTGTTCCTTCTACATATCCACAGACTCCACAACCACTGATAGGACCGGCGTGGGCCCAAACCTGGGGTCAGAGTTTGGTTCAGGCTCAGGCTCAGGCTGTTCCCCAAGCTTCACCCCGTATTGATTTGAATGCTCTATCCTTTGATGACCGAGACCGTCTTAACCGTGCGAGGAGGGGCATTGCGCAGGCCCGCAACAATATTGAATCTGGTCGAACGGAGGGCGTTGAGAATTTATTCTTCGACGCAACGAACATACTAGCTCCCGTCAGTAATGCACACAAAAACCATCTTGTCGCGGAGATTGAACAACTTCGCAGGGACTTAGAAGCCACTCGGTTCGCGGAGAGTACCCGTATTATCACTGGGGATCTTGACCGCAAGCTTCAAAATATTGAGATGGACGTCGAGGCGCCCGACCGGCTCCAATATAGCGTCATCTCGTTCAAGCAGCGGTTCGAGCAGGATGATGTTCGGCGAATTCTGACCCCAAATACATACCGCGACTACGAAAGCCGGCTTGCTAATGTGCTCGCTGCCGGTAACGCCCAGATCAAAACTGAGAAGCTAAATCGCGCCAATCCGGCATTACAGAGGCTCCAGGACAAACTCTCCACCAATCCTTTTACGAGCCTCCAGCAGTACGAAGCCAACCGCGTTGATAGTGAACTGCGGAGCATGAAATGGCAGGTCGAGAAGGAAATTAACGAGCTGCCCGAGGATGATCCGGACCGCCTGAGGATCTACGAACTGCTCAAAGATACCGACGACAAGTTTGCAGCATACTCCAATGAGTGGGCAAAAACTGGTATGTTGTATTCATTCCACTAACGGTATCGAGGCTAATAATCGTTACAGGTATCCACGATGCAGTCAAAAGAGAGTGGCAGATGGTCCGTGATGAAGTTCAGGGGTGGGAGCAAGAATTACATAGCCCCAATACTCAGGTTCTTGAGGACCCGGAGCCCTCGATGTCCCGGACCCGTCTTGCTATCCATCGCGCCTACTACTACCTCCATAAAGATACATCTGCTCAGCGAACTCGGGACGAGAATCCTGGGGACTCTGTCATCGCTGCCGTTGACCGCGAGGCAGAACATGTTCTTGAAGCCGCGGGGACCAAGCTGAGTTCTGCTTATTATCAAATTATAGAAGCAGCAGAGCAGATAGAGACACCCGTTGGCGATAGATGGCTTCAAGACAAGCCCGGGTATCTTATTACCAATGCCCAAACAACTTTCGAGAATACGAAATTCTGCGAGCCCGTTGTTGATTGTATTCGGGCCCTTGATCAACGTTGGAAGGATGAATTAGAGGCCGTTCACCTCGGTAGAGAGAAACTCGGCGAGAAGCTGTCCTCTGAGGCAATTCAAAAATGGCCTTCAATCGTCGCAGCTATCCCCTCCATTGTTTCTTATTTTGACCCGTCTTCAGCTAAGCCCGGAGACACGGTCCATTTTAACGGAGTTTACAATCGGGCTGGGTGGGACTTTGATGGAAATCAATACGGTTTCTCAATGCGCTACAATGGGGTACCTTTAGGGGGCATCTACGAGCCGTATATAAACAAAGCTCTTGATTATGCAGCATATCAACTAAAGTTGACAATCGACGATCACAAGGAATGGGACTTGGTCGGTATCATCCTAGGGCCGGGATCAATTAATCAAAGAACAAAGAGGACAATTCGTATAGGGATGCATACTGAAGAGGTCGAGGAATGGCTTCCTGAGGGTTGCCTTCGGCTTTGCATCATTGCTTTGCGAGCTGGTCCTGTTGTTGTCGGGCCGTAGATATCCACTATCTCCAACTTCTCGTCTTTTTATTGTTCCACGCATGTGTTTAATAAAACACTAGCAATCTTCGCCAGTTTGTATTACTGCTTTTGTTAGACCTGTCCCTATGAGATATAAGTCGGGTGGAATTAACGAACGAATATTCAAGAAACCTGAATATAAACCCAATTGAGATACATTAACTAGTGATCCGAATATTAATAATCTAAAACAACAAGATACAATAATGTTTAATTATAATACTTAATAGTAAAAAATCAGAAAGGATCACCATAGCGGGTTAAGTTGAACAAGAAGCCTATACGACTTTGGTATTATTCTTGTTTCATTGGGGATCTGACTAGCAGTACCGCATCTTCCAATTCGACCTCCTCGTCTCGGTCCATAGAAACCAGCCATTGAGGAATGAATACCCGACCCCCTCCCTTCTTGTCTTGCATAATCCGTGGTCTATCATTAAAAGTCACAGCCTATTTCTGCATAGCATTTTGTTCGATCGTTTTATAATATGCAATCAAAGGTGGTCTCGTACCCAGACCAATCAAAGGCTTATCTATTAAATATTTGACTTATAAATAAGCACCGAAAATACTAGTTGAGGGTTGTAGAATTCTAGGAAGGTAGTAGTAAACAAGCTGTTAATTGTACAATCCCGGGTGGGCTGGGTACGAGACAAGCATTTAACAAGAATTTAGCAAATCCCATAAGTGGGTGTTAAGAATTATAAAGAAGATTTAGTATATGATTTAGCACAAGGAACAAAAAAGTTTTTTAGGTGAGAAAATGATTACAAATCATAGGGCATCAGTATTAGATAGAAGGCGATTTATAAAGATCTATAAGACATGCAAAACGAAGTCTGTTAACAAACATAGATTAGAAGGCTGTAACATAGTATCATTGTGTGTCCTAGCACATTCATGTGAGATAGACTGGTATGATAATATCACACAAAATTCTCAAACATGATTTTACTATACCAAAATACCCCGCAGCTCATGTATTTCTTTATACACTCACTTTCTAAGAACCGAATGATTTAGCACATCACTACGACATTTTCCACTGCAAACAACGGGCACCAAAAAAGAGAGTGCCTGAGTTAATGCCTTGGAGTTACAGGGTACAGATCAACGTGCTGACCTATTCAAGCATGTGCTCTTGTGTTGTTCCTGTGGTTTTTCGTCCAACCACAGGACAGCGTGAATTCATCACATGATCATAGTGTACATCTCCGAAAACAAAAAGACAAGAGGGTCCTTCGGACCACGGAAACCCGACTGAGAAGCAGCCAGACCAGGTCCTTTAAATTATTCTTTAATATGATTTCAATCAAACTGTGTTGATTTTATTGTATAACGAAAATAATGCGAGATCAGCTGACGAAAAATGGGCCGCAACCCAAAATCCTCGCAGAGAGAAGTTAAATCCCTCCTTACAGTCGGGCATACAGGCCTCAAGCAAAACAAATATTTCTACGGTTAGCTATCGCGGTATTTGCCCCACATATCGAGCTAAGAAATCCCAAACATACCGAGGTCGTAGCAATCTTCATTAATCTCCGGCTTCTTAGTTTTACTTTCAGATTGCATTGATTGGTATTCCCATCTAAGTTCACACGATTCTTTTATGCGAACTGGTATAAACCTTTACCACCCAGGCACTCAAAACTGGACTTAGTTATTCCCCCTTTATCGGGAAGAGATAATATACATGCCCGAGGCATGATGAACGAAATTATATTCCTACATGCTGTCGCTGTTGAAACCCCTCACAAACACATATTAGCATAGGGTGTCGTATTGTACTGGGGTGATTGTTCTGTGACTTACCAAATAAAACTTAGAAAGCTTCGAAAGGCGTATCGGATAAATATGCCAAGTTATTCTGTACACATGGATAAAGACTGTTCAAGTCTTATTTGGCTCTGTCTAAGACAGGTGCCACAGATTCCTACACATGCACTATGGTGCTAAATTAATATGAAAAACCCAAAGGAAGGCTGTTTGCAGGGGTTATTCACCTCTAGAATAAAATTCGCCGAATGTTTATACTTGGGCTGTCTATATAGTAATAGAATCAATTCTGATTTTTTTCTAAATGTGTTATTAATATTCTGTGTAATATTCATAAGTAAACAAATAAAATCGTGAATAATAATATGTGTGAGCTTTTCAATTTCTGACTTTTCTTTTTTTCTCTTTTACATACACACATACTATAAATCTAACAGCTAACGAACTTACATGCTTATAGGTTCCCGGATTCACAGGCAGGCAGGCAGGCAGTAGTAGCAGTAGTAGCAGTAGTAGCAGTAGTAGCAGTAGCTAGTAATTCTATTCTATTATGTTTCACAGGCTGTAAATGTGAATGCTGTAAGTTGTGCGCGTGCGCGTGCATATTCATAGTTATAGAACCCAATTTTTACTATGAATGCTAAGACCTGGCAGAGGCGTTGAAAACTAACTAGAACCCCTACTTATTCTTGAAATAAGAATGAAGTACGGCGAAAAAGGCTCTCGACGTTTCACTTCTATTCTTACTTCAAGAATACAACAGCCCTTCAGATTCCTATTCCAAGCGTCCCTTGTATGCCCTGCTAAGGCATCCGAAATTCCACCATAGAGACATGTATCTTATAACAAAGTTACGGGATCAGAGTACAGTGACAAAAAATCCAACATGTGAACAAAGTCAATATACCTTAAGGTCTAAATCTTAGACAAATATTTATTGCAATTTTCTATGTTTTTAAATTGGGAAAATTGGTTTACCCATTCAGATTTATAAGGATATTAGGCTTTATTAGATTTTAAAAAAAAAACATGCTTTTTTTTTTAATAGTATTCTCAGCAACATTTATCTTATTAAAAACTTCTCTTAAGGCCAACGTTACGCATACGTTTTTGTAGTGTTAAGCATCGTTATTCGACGGAAAAATCCCGCAATAGCACACAACATCTTTTTTTTTCTTTGTAATTAAAATAAAGAAACTTGCTTTTCATTACTATATAATAAACTACCATTAATTTATATAACTTTAATTTATATAGTTACATAGATTTTAAGTTTTAGCAGTTATGTCGGAGCCTTATATTTCAAAGGGACAATACCTGTATCAATAGCAAACAATTTATTTAGTCATTAATGTGCCTTGTGATGAGTGTAGTAACTTAGATTGGTGCATTTTTAGCTAGTAACTTATAATATAATAACAGATAAAAATCAAGTTATCTTATTATAAAATATCTTTTCCACTATATATTTTACACCTATTATCAATTTTATTATTTGTTGAAGAAATATTATCTAATTTTTACTTATATATAGTACTTGCTTTACAGAGTTTATTTATCTATACTATAATATAAAATTAGGAAAATTGTTTAAAAATTAAATTATAGGTTTAATCAAATCTAAATTTTATGTTAAATATATCAACAAATAGAATATCTTTTAAGAATTAAAGTAGCCTTAAATTAATAAAAATCTAATATATACTATTTATATATTAATTAAAAAAAATTTAATAAACCTAGATAGAATTGTAAAAAACTAAAATAAATAGTATAAAGTTAAATGGAATTTTATTCTTACTTTAATAGCAATTTTATAGTCTATATCTTTCATTTGCCTAAAATTTCGACTATGTACTGAAGGTGTCATCAGGGTTAGGCTCCCTAGCCTGATCTCTCGCTCTTCTTTATACCTCTCTAAGGGAAACCCACAACGCGATGTCATCAGCACCCCCCCAGATCGCCTCTCTTATTATAGCAGCCAGTTCCTCGGTCGATCCAAAATTTTCTTCTGTATTATACACACTCAAAAACTGTTATCTAAATATTCTCTACAACGATATTAATGGTACTTTCATCATGGACATCGGGATTTTTATTAATATTGGCCGGAACGATATACCTTCTGTTTTACTTATTTGGCCTCGTTACCTCTGTGCTAATTACACGGGAGGCTTTTAAGGAGAATCGTGTGTTTGATAATCATGCTAAATTTTTTCTCGATAATCCAGCAAAGGTTAATGTCTAAAAGCTTTACTCATTCTAAACATAATTCCTATTAATAACAATGTATCTATTTCTTTTATTTCTATTATTACTAATTGAAAGGCTTTTATTATATGGTTGATTTGATTTTCTTGAGGCCTTTTGCTTGTGCTTTTAACCTAACGATCAATTTGTGGTTTTGCTTTAATACCACCATTACACAAGGAAACTTAGGAATCTAATTTCTTGATAAATATATCACCCTCCCCTTTCACACGAGGAAACTATCCTTCAATATCTGATATGACCTCAGTAACACCATTACTGAAGTTATTTAAATCGGAAACTGTAGCTTACAAACTCCAGCTTATAATTTCCCAGCCTTATAATACACTATCATTATATAAGACAGAGTCAGTCATAATTGCTGTAATATTTTAAACATAAGTCCTATATTTTAACGCAAATGATCCTAAAAATTATTAAATACTTTTAATTGTTACTAAAAGCCTGTTTTACTCTTTCTAAACAATTTTTTTATTAGGGAATTTGGGTAGCATTCCGTCTTAGTAGTTTGGGTGTATACAAACTAGAAAATCTTTAATGTTGAAAGAAGCTTTTCGCTTGTTGACCATTTAGAATAATATCGATTAATACTACAGCTGGTTGGTATTCGTTTAATAATCATTATCATCCAATTTTCCAAGTTTATACAATAGCGGGCCTGGTTATTTATCGAGATCCTAAGTATGGGTTTACCGTTGACGATGAGATGTGACAACACAAGAGATATAGAAATCGCGTCCAATTCTTGTATCCCTATTCCATGCGGATCACGGGTGACCAGAAGCCGCCCTGGAACGAAGCTTACGTAGACTATTTAGAAAGAAAGGGTAGGGAATTTTTTTTCAAACATCTCAATTTTCCAAGAGAATTGTTTGACAGACAATGCACAAAAGCCTATACTGTCCAATTCAATTGTTTAATTCCATCTTGTCTACTTCATAGAATCATCTCCCTGTTCGGTTGCTTATGCCCTAATGTCCAGTTTGCGGACTTATTTTAAGCCCAATTCATATATTATTCACCTTGCAGAATTAGAGGAACCTCACAAGCGTTCTACCAAGCTGAAGTCAGCTGGAGGTTATGTTACACATTAATTAGGATTGTCCATCTGCTCCTTATTTATTAACTATGCATGCGTCACGAACCAGATCACATGGAATTAACCAAGGGGTCCTCTCTTAATCGCACAAGCGGGGTTAGGATTGAAGAAGCTGATATGTAGCTGTGGTGTATATGGTATCGCGCTGCCGATACCAAACAAAAAATGGGTAATTGTGGCTGTGGTATTGTAAAAGTTAACGCCTGTTTGGATTGTACATAATCCTAGGATAAAGATTCGTATAAAAAAGAAAAAAATGCTTAAACCCAAATAGGTTAATTTTATATATGATGAATTATACCTACATTTTATAAATATTTGTTTTGAAATAAGGTTTTGTAGCTCCTTATTGTAAGCTTTAACTCGCTTAATTAAGAAGAAGTTCGGAGAGGTTCAATTAATTAGATATAAAACTGGAACCGAGTTGGCCCTTTCCAGCCAATGAGGGCCTTGATTTTGCGGGTTTGCCATTGCTGTAAGGACTTGGCATCGGATGGAGGCTTGTAGTATCTGGCGGTGGTACGGGATTGAAGCGCAGATAATAGACAGGTAATAAAAAACAAACTAAAACAATTAATAACATCAACACAAACTATCTTTAAAGCAAAGGGTTTGAACTGCAGGTTGTAGAACTATAAACAGAATAATACGTTAGTAGGTGGTGGGTAGGTTGGTAGGTAAGATTCCAGGTCAAAATTCTGGTTCGGTTGGGGTACTAGGAGGCTGGCATAGGCCAATTAAGGGCAACCACTTCCTAGCTTAATTGGATCTACTTCTTGCTGGTGATTTAGTTATGTACAGATGTGTCTACCTTCTTAAAGTGTGTATTGAGATAATAATATTTTGGTGGGAATGTCTTTCTTTGCTTGTTAAAGTTTGTACTCGCTCCTTTCTGGATTGACTAGAAGCAAAATTAGAGTTAACATCCGACTGGTTCACATACCTGATTCTATGACCTTGAAAAATATCTTATATTGTTATGGTTTGTAATATTATATCAAGTGTAAGCTTATATAGGCGGAAAGATTTTAAACTTTTAAAGTAGCGCATGTGCAACCGACGAGGCCACGATTCCTCCGAAGCCAGGACTCCTTATCGTTCCTAAGGTTATTCTTTCAACTTTACGTGTACTATGCGAAGGAATCATCATAGATGCAAATATTGGCACGCTTGGATAAAACGGATAGTTGTAGTGTTCATCATAGTTACAGACATTGATATACCTGGAAGCAACGGGTGTCAGTGGCACTCGGCGTAGTACACGCTGCATATTGTAAGGAACCAGGCTATCCGAGGGACAATTTTATGCGAAAAAGTCTTCATCTGTACATACAAGTGATTAGAAGCGCCATTACTTATCCGAGACTAACACAGAGCTTCAGCCCCCAATGGAGAACGTGTCGACATATTATGGGTCCCTACTGTTCGCCTAACTCTAGTTCGCGTGGAAATCCGGATCTGTGATATCGTGAGGTTGCCAGATTAATCTGTTTGGTAACTATACTCTGTGGTCCAAAGAACAGGAAGTATGGAGAACAGAACGCCATAAACCTTGCATCTTTAATACCGGAATGTCAAACCTATAAAAATATTACTATATAAAGCCCTTATAACTCCCTTTCTATTCAATTCTGACGTAGCATAGCCAGCTACCTCCAGCAATAGTCTCTCTTTCTATTCAATTCTGACGTAGCATAGCCAGCTACCTCCAGCAATAGTCTCTCTTTCTAGCAACCAGTCTCTCATTGTTTGATCTCGCTACGGTCTTTACATTCATTTTTATCAACAAAATGCATCATTCCACTCTCTTCACGTTCGCGTGTTTCGCCCCCTTCATTTCGGCCCATATGGTGTTTTTTGACGCCTATGGAGACTATAATCCAAAAGTCAAAGGATGGGCTCTTGGGTACCATGCCAATACTCCTCGAGGTAATAAATATTACCAACTCCCTTACCAACAAGATACTTCTTTATTCAGCACCCCTGCCATCCCGAAAGCTGGCAGCCCCAGGGAACGGCTTGTAACAGGCTGTGGCCTGAGTCTTTACTCTATCAGCCAAGCTGAAACAAGTTATCAGCCACAAAAATTTGTTAGTATTAGTGATGCGCAGAAAAACACAGATTTCTTCCAACATAAATATCTACCCTATAGCCACCCAGAGGGATACGGTTACATGGGACCACATGTTCCTATTACAAGTGAAATAAAGAGATTGGTCGACAATGGCGCATTGCCCCAGGCCATGCAGAATGGAAAAATCAAGTTTTCAAGTTTTCAAATTAATGCTGATGGAGCTGGCCTATACGAATGCTATTTAAATATTAAAGGCGATGCAATGAACTGGACAGGTAAATTGGGTATTCTTGAACAACCTTCATCCGGACTAAATGGAGTTTGGGATGGAGTAAGTCAATAAGTATGGCCCGTTACAGTCAATCTTCCGGAGTTTTTTAATTGTGAAGGTTTTTACAGCGGCGTTGACAATATTTGTATTCTCAAATGCCATAATTTGGCTTTAGAGGGACCCTTTGGTGGATGTATTGCTTTCCAGCAAATGGATAAAAAAGTGGATAAACCAACTTTATCAGCAACGACTTCGACTGTAACATCAACGAAAACCGGCACTGCTGCTCTTACCATATATAGGACAATTTTCGTCAACAAAACACCTATGACTACCTTAACAGAAATCAATAAATTCATAACAAAAACAGTTTCGAAGACCGTGTACATTGTAGCAGTTCCTACCGGCTAAGAAACTGTAACAATTTCAACTCTAGCTCCAAAAGCCGCAATTAGTACGATTACAAAGACTATTACCGCAAACAGTAACGTTCAAACAGTTTATGTTATCCATATCGGCGGACGTCCTATCCATACTGACATACCTGCTACTACTAAGACTATTTATCGGGCTGTCGGAAATGGTGGAAACAGTCAAAATGTGAAGATTATCTATATTGTTATACCTGACGGTACTACAAAGACTATCACAAAGACCCTTGATCCTAAGACCATCGTTATGACCAAGACATTGAAGAAAGGTAGACGAAATGTCATGACGACCATCACTACTACTACAGTAGAAGTCCCGGCTCCAACCGACGAGTCCGACGACCCTCCAAAGGAGGTTGAATACCAGAAATGAGTACTTTAGATTTTATAAGGGTCGTGTGCAATAGGCACAAACTATCAAACCAACACGGAAGATGTTATGAGTCATAGAAATAGATTTGTTTATATATATGTTAGAATTGATATTTAAATTTTTGTTTGATAGCTAGTACAAATTACAATTAAATTTGGAATAAAACTACGAGTTATGAGTTGGCCGGATAAGACACTCATCCGGCTTAATGCTATACAAACGAGTTGTAATCTTAGCATAAAAAAGGATACTAATCCAAATCACTAATCTAACTCGCTTAAATTTCCTAAAAAAATAATTTTTAACCCCAACCCCAATTTTAAAATTAAATAAGAAATAATACTCAATATAAAAAGATTTTTGTTCACTTCGTTTATAATATAAAATTTAAATTATAATTTATTTTTTAATTTATTTTTTAATCAATATGGTAATTTTAATTTTTAAGCTTATTATTATTATTATTGAATTTTGTTTTATAGTTTAATAGAAAGTTTTATTTTGTTTCAAATATTAATAGATTTATATATTAATTAATATTAGTAAATATTATAATTAATATTATAAATTTTCAATTTTTTTTCTAAAATAAAAAATTTTTAAAAAAATATTTTAAAAAGTAAATTTTTTTAATATTTTTATTTTTTTTAATTTATTTAATAATAAAGAATTTCTATTATTTTAATAATATTTTAAAACAATTATTAAATATATATATTATTAGTATTTTTATAAAATATATTATTTTGATACTATTAAAAAATATTTTTATTAAAATTATAATTATAAATAAATTATATGTAATTTATATATTTTTAAAAATGTTTATAATATTTATTAAATTTAAACTACTTGCATTTAAATTTTTTTTTAATTTAATAGTATATTAATTAAATTATTGATTAATTTATTAATTAATTTATTAATTAATTTATTAATTAATTTATTAATTAATTTATTAATTAATTTACTAATTATTTTGATTAAAAATTTTAATAAAATTAATTTGATTTAATTAATAATTTGTTAGATATAAGTTATATTAAATATTAATAATTAATAATTTAAAATTAATTTTTTTTTGAAATTAATTTTTGGAATAATAAAATTGGTTATCTTGTATATGTTGAGGGTTTAAATTAATTGGAAATGGTTGAAATTTTTAAACTTTTTATTGTTAATAATAATTTTGATGATTGTTACACCTATCCTAAGATTCCTTAACTAGCCTTTATTCCAGATAGGAAAACAGTGTTATACCAACTATTCAAGGAAAAAAACAGGAATAAAAGGTGACAAATATTTTAAGAACTCAAAAAATATTTAGTAAAATATAAGCAAAAATTTATATAAAAAATACAATAATATACTAATAAGCAATTAATCAAAATCGAAAAAGAATATTTTCTGTAAAAATTAAATATCTTAAAAAAAAACTTTTTAGAAGCTATGTTGTGTATAATATAAAAAATATTGATCTAACGTCTGGGATTTTTTTTTATATTTAAAATAAATAATAATTAAAAAAAAAAATTTAAAAGATTAAAAGATTTAAAAAAAGATAATGGATTAATAGTTTAATAGATGATATAAAATATAATAAACATAAACAACAAGTAATTTATAAAAA